>NW_027195451.1:67500-185810 GCF_038502225.1 Cherax quadricarinatus | reverse complement strand
TCTGATCGTTTAATACTTTTTTATATTAACTGTAGTGTGCAAAATAATTGGGACAGGAGTAAATTTTGTGATTAACTCATATATCTTAGTCTCCGGTTTAATTAATGTAGTGTGGGTTCTTTTCTTTTCAGAAGAGTTTGCTACCGACTTCTGGCAACCATCCAGCAGTAGTATTATCCTGTGACTCTAGTCAGTGCTACACCAGCTGTTGCTCTGTTGACCTGGAGTTTACTGGAGAGAGTTCCGGGGGTCAACGCCCCCGCGGCCCGGTCTGTGACCAGGCCTCCTGGTGGATCAGAGCGTGATCAACCAGGCTGTTACTGCTGGCTGCATGCAAACCAACGTACGAGCCACAGCCCGGCTGGTCAGGAACCGACTTTAGGTGCTTGTCCAGTGCCAGCTTGAGGACTGCCAGGGGTCTGTTGGTAATCCCCCTTATGTATGCTGGGAGGCAGTTGAACAGTCTCGGGCCCCTGACACTTATTGTATAGTCTCTTAACGTGCTAGTGACACCCCTGCTTTTCATTGGGGGGAAGTTGCATCGTCTGCCAAGTCTTTTGCTTTCGTAGTGATTGATTTTCTTGTGCAAGTTCGGTACTAGTCCCTCTAGGATTTTCCAGGTGTATATAATCATGTATCTCTCCCGCCTGCATTCCAGGGAATACAGGTTTAGGAACCTCAAGCGCTCCCAGTAATTGAGGTGTTTTATCTCCGTTATGCGCGCCGTGAAGGTTCTCTGTACATTTTCTAGGTCAGCAATTTCACCTGCCTTGAAAGATGCTGTTAGTGTGCAGCAATATTCCAGCCTAGATAGAACAAGTGACCTGAAGAGTGTCATCATGGGCTTGGCCTCCCTAGTTTTGAAGGTTCTCATTATCCATCCTGTCATTTTTCTAGCAGATGCGATTGATACAATGTTATGGTCCTTGAAGGTGAGATCCTCCGACATGATCACTCCCAGGTCTTTGACGTTGGTGTTTCGCTCTATTTTGTGGCCAGAATTTGTTTTGTACTCTGATGAAGATTTAATTTCCTCGTGTTTACCATATCTGAGTAATTGAAATTTCTCATCGTTGAACTTCATATTGTTTTCTGCAGCCCATTGAAAGATTAAGGCTATTCCTGGTTTAGAAGAACACGTAAGCAAACTCTAGGACATATTTATTTGAAAACGTTTCGGTCCTGGGATTTTGATCACTTCTAACGTACAGAGACTGAAAGACATTATATATAGGAGGAGAATGAGGTGTGAGTGACGCATGGTGACCTGAAGAATGTCATATTGAGATGTGGACGGGTAGACGATGAGATCATGTGACTCCTGTGTTGTAGATGAATGGTTCAGAGAACCGACACGTTGATAAATTAGACATGTGCAACTCTTGGGTATTTTTATTATCTAATTTATCAACGTGTTGGTTCTCTGAACCATTCATCTACAATCCTGTCAGACACTGCAACTTCTTGGGATCTTAATACTTGGGATTTCTTCGCTTTCCTAACCCTTGGGCACGACCTACTTCCACATGGAGAAATATGACACCTCCTACAACTGCTGCACCTCTCCTGCCTACGGTTTATAAGCTACTTCTCCGCACATATGCCGTATTCTATTCAAGATTGATGGACTGATCACATCGACTCAAGGTTGAGGGACTGATTACCTCATTCTCCTCCTGTTTTTCACGATTCTCCTTTGCATGGACTGATGAAGCCACTGTGTGGCGAAACGTTCCCTCAATAAAGATACCCAAGAATTGCACGTGTCTAATTTATCGACTCCTGTGTTGCTGGGTAGGTGGTGCTGTGCCTGGTGAAGTATCATGTATGATAATGTTTTAGAAACTTTATGGTTTCCAGTGTTACGTTCTACTGTGTAACACTGGAAACCACAGCAGATAAATGAACCAACCAATGAATACACAGAATAGTTATAAAATAACCAAACAATGTCCGCATAGAGAAGTTAGAAGCAAACCAACTAATGTATACGTAGATCATTATAAATAATGTCACTAGATGGATTTTATTACCAACACAGAAGGTATTGGGTCTTTCTCTGGTGCAAAATAATTCATTTCTGATTTTCAGAGAGTTTTGCGATCAAAAGCATATAGCGCCGATCGCTACTAACATGCTCAACGTAGGTAGTAATACAATGGTAAAATATGCAGGCAGAATGTAATACACAATATGCGGGTTATGGCATTTTATTTATGAAGACTGCTCGTCCAGAAGAGATTTTTTCTGTTCATTAATTGATCAAGTTTCTGATGGACGAAATGTCATAACCCGCATTCTGTTTCTTAATTATTTACTGTAGATTTATTTTACCGTTGTATTATATATTGTTTGATTCAGCTGCATTGTGGACATTTTAAACAGAGACTGAGTGGACTATTTTCTCAAGACTTTTAGCTGCAATGATTCGATCGTTCCTGGTGGACAAATCCTCCTCATAAATAAAAGTTTACTGTAGTATATGAATAGCATTCAATACTGACAAGATATTAGACTCATGTGCAACATCTGGGTATCTTTATTTATAGATGTTTCACCATCCAATGGCTTCCTCAACACAAATTCAAAAACATAATGGGACGACTGTAAAACTATATACAAAAGAAGAGCTAATCAGTCACACAGTTTTGGTGTTGGTGATAAAGTTACTGAATGTTGAAATGCCTATAAATAAAGAAACCCAGATGTTGCACATGTGCCTTATTTCTTCATCAAGTTATCAGTGTTGAAGGTTTGAAGGTACTCGGATGAAGAACCCAAAAATATCGAAAGAAAACCATAATTTCATTTTCCCCATTATTTAAACTAAACTGAGTTTAATGTCGATCAGAAAAGTCATTATCCAGTTATTACACAAAAACCAGTTGACTGAATATGCATCAATAATCAGTGAAGGTAAAAATTCCCACTGTCTAAAAACAAAAATTATATAAAATCAAGCAACTAAGACCATATTAATTACATGAATCGTATTATATTTTTTAAAATTAAGTGGTTATTTTTTGCCTAGTAATTCAAAGTTATGATTACCTTTTTATTTGGTATAATGAAATCAATGATGAGAATATACAATATAAGTATTGTGGGCGCTGTAATTTACATTACTGCAAATTTCAGGACAACACTAATTCTCATATCAAAATAAACTTTTTAAAAATTAGCTGACTTGCACAAAGTGTTAGCTTTAAACTTCTATAGAAGAAATGTTTTGGATAAAACAGTATGGACTGACTCACTGTGACACTTTAACCCACATTTAATTTCGGTTTTCAAATCTTCACGTCGAATTTACATTGAAATTTGATCATTTTCGTAATTAAAAAATGTTTTGCAAAATATTCAACATTATTTTTAATTCAAGGTATATTTATGCTAAGCCGTGTCTTTAATAATAAAGTAAATACAGTAATTTAAGTTTATTTTGGTGACATAAATTCTCTACTGATAAAAAAATATAGATGAACTATACTTTAACTGCATTGGTTAATTTTTAGTAATGATAAACATTAACATGGAAGGAATAACAAAGTTACTTTACAGTCTAGACACAAGATGTTTAACAGTAATTAAAAGAGATGCTGGTTTATTTGTCAATCATCATCTGCATTGTTCTTAAACTTTAGGCGACACGTTTAGTGTTGATGATGGTTTTGCTGGGTGATAGCGAGGTGGTGTGTCTAAGAACATATGTGAATGTATGAGTAACTGACGGCACAGTCGGGCCACTGTAGCAGCAGCATCCTCTGGCCAGCAGCAGCAGCAGCAGCTTGTGGTTAGCAGCAGCAGAAATATCTGGCTAGCAACAGACGGCAGCATCAACCTCTGGCTAGCAAGAGCTGAGTTCGGTGGTCTCATTGTCTTATGTAGGACATATGACCCTCGTCTGGGTCATGGGTCAGCAGTATGCACATTTAATGTGTATTATATTTGCAGAGCTTTGCAGAGTGTTACGTTATGACAATACGAATCAGATTGCTGGTCCTCCTCCTTTCTGCCTTTGGTTCCTTAATTCCCAGATGGCATCAGTAGGCGGAAAGAGCAGCGGGATAAGTAAATGTCAGAGTATAGCCATCTGCATAGGCCTGGGATTCTGGGAGTAGGTGAAGGTGGTTAAATTAGGCATTCTATAAAACCTTATTTATTTGCATATGTAAATATGCATATATGAAGCTTCATATAATGTCAACTTCAATGACCTTCATCTAAGTCCAGAATCTCATGCCTATGCAGGTGGTTGTACTCTAACATTTACTTATCCAGAAGAGGAAATGCCAGCTCCTCTCTGGTACATCAGTCACCAGCTTACAGCTATATAAGTCTGGGGAAAACGATAGAAGGTTATATATGCTGCTCCTGAGAAAACACAAATGATGGTCTCTAGGAAAGATGTTAAGCTGTAGCAGTAATAAGATGAATGAAAGAAAAGAGGGAAGGGAGGGAGAGACAGAGATGAAGAGATGGAAAGAGGGGGGAGAAAGGATGGATGAGGGGAAAGAGAAGGAGAGGGAGGGAGAAATAGACAAAGAGACTGAATCAGTGCCCAATAACTTGTAACTTTTATTGTACGTTGTCTCGCTTCCTCATCCAAAACTTTTAGTGTCAGTTTGTCGCCTCATAAAAGCACAGAAGCAAAAGCTGATAGCGGTTATGAAGGAGTTACATTTGGAAAACAGAAAAAAAACACAAGAACACACGCATGTGTCTCCTGACGATAAAACAATAGCAGTTCTCTGAAATAAGTGTGGTGACGCAGCCTGGAGCTTATACAGTGTCGTTGCTGATGCTCTATACAACC
The DNA here is from genome assembly GCF_038502225.1 of Cherax quadricarinatus. Classification (NCBI taxonomy): domain Eukaryota; kingdom Metazoa; phylum Arthropoda; class Malacostraca; order Decapoda; family Parastacidae; genus Cherax; species Cherax quadricarinatus. The sequence goes on along the minus strand of NW_027195451.1, from coordinate 180,994 downwards.
CAGTGGGATTTAATGGTCATATATAGACCACTAAATCTCACTTATGATGCTTATCTCTTCAGTCAGTTACTGACCTTGCAACCAGCAGGGTGACGAGGGTCCAGGAGGAAGAATACAAAGTTCCATTATATATTTAATAGTATAGCCATTGAACTTGACTCACGAAATCGTAATGACACGATTGTAAACCGACACTAACGCGTCGGTCTGGAGTTTTAAGACACCCATGATATGCTTTATTGCCACTGAATTTTTTAGAAATGCTTTATATGGAATCACTACAGAAAAAACAGGAGCATGATACAGATACAAAAATAACAATAACATTAGACTTCATATTAGTGAAATAAAGGATGTTCTTGACAGCTTCGTGTACTGGCATTACTAACTTCATCGATGAGGATATAATGAAAATTTACGAAATAGCATATTATATAAAATATCCTAAAAGCTTTGATAAATATTTTATAATTGCCAGAAATACAATTTTCAATTGCTAAAAGAATACAGAACCAACATATTCAACCAAGAATACAGAACCAACATATTTAACCAAGTTGTTGGTTTTGTTATAACATTATTCAACCAAGAATATGTTGGTTTTGTTATAACATTATTCAACCAAGAATATGTTGGTTTTGTTATAACATTATTCAACCAAGAATATGTTGGTTTTGTTATAACATTATTCAACCAAGAATATGTTGGTTTTGTTATAACATTATTCAACCAAGAATATGTTGGTTTTGTTATAACATTATTCAACCAAGAATATGTTGGTTTTGTTATAACATTATTCAACCAAGAATATGTTGGTTTTGTTATAACATTATTCAACCAAGAATATGTTGGTTTTGTTATAACATTATTCAACCAAGAATATGTTGGTTTTGTTATAACATTATTCAACCAAGAATATGTTGGTTTTGTTATAACATTATTCAACCAAGAATATGTTGGTTTTGTTATAACATTATTCAACCAAGAATATGTTGGTTTTGTTATAACATTATTCAACCAAGAATATGTTGGTTTTGTTATCAAGAATATGTTGGTTTTGTTATAACATTATTCAACCAAGAATATGTTGGTTTTGTTATAACATTATTCAACCAAGAATATGTTGGTTTTGTTATAACATTATTCAACCAAGAATATGTTGGTTTTGTTATAACATTATTCAACCAAGAATATGTTGGTTTTGTTATAACATTATTCAACCAAGAATATGTTGGTTTTGTTATAACATTATTCAACCAAGAATATGTTGGTTTAGTTATAACCAAGAATATGTTGGTTTTGTTATAACATTATTCAACCAAGAATATGTTGGTTTTGTTATAACATTATTCAACCAAGAATATGTTGGTTTTGTTATAACATTATTCAACCAAGAATATGTTGGTTTTGTTATAACATTATTCAACCAAGAATATGTTGGTTTTGTTATAACATTATTCAACCAAGAATATGTTGGTTTTGTTATAACATTATTCAACCAAGAATATGTTGGTTTTGTTATAACATTATTCAACCAAGAATATGTTGGTTTTGTTATAACATTATTCAACCAAGAATATGTTGGTTTTGTTATAATATTATTCAACCAAGAATATGTTGGTTTTGTTATGACATTATTCAACCAAGAATATGTTGGTTTTGTTATAACATTATTCAACCAAGAATATGTTGGTTTTGTTATGACATTATTCAACCAAGAATATGTTGGTTTTGTTATAACATTATTCAACCAAGAATATGTTGGTTTTGTTATGACATTATTCAACCAAGAATATGTTGGTTTTGTTATAACATTATTCAACCAAGAATATGTTGGTTTTGTTATAACATTATTCAACCAAGAATATGTTGGTTTTGTTATAACATTATTCAACCAAGAATATGTTGGTTTTGTTATAACATTATTCAACCAAGAATATGTTGGTTTTGTTATAACATTATTCAACCAAGAATATGTTGGTTTTGTTATAACATTATTCAACCAAGAATATGTTGGTTTTGTTATAACATTATTCAACCAAGAATATGTTGGTTTTGTTATAACATTATTCAACCAAGAATATGTTGGTTTTGTTATAACATTATTCAACCAAGAATATGTTCAAAACTTGCTTAATCTATTTTCTCTACTTAACTTCCAAAATTCAACTTATATTTAAAAATCTTGATGCAAAAAAAAAAAATCATTATGAATTCTCCCGAAATTACTGATCACTGCATCTCTAATATTCCCTGTACGAAATGCACTATTTTTTTTTTGTACAAATTGAAAAAAAAATAGCATTATAAATAGGCAAGAGTATAATTTTCCGTTTATGCATGCCAGATATTTTAACCACTCTATAAATTTTCAAAAAGCAAGAACTCATTTAAAATTAAGTCCTTTATAAAAATTTCTTTTATACTTTTAAAGACATTTTTTTCCATTTAGGTTATTGTAAAAATTAACAATTTTGGAGCAAAAGAACCTTAGAAAAATTTACCTAACCTTATTATAACAAGCGCAATTTAATTTAGCCTAATCCAACTAAATATATTTTAGATAAGTTTACAGTAATTTAATAATAAACGAACACAATGAAATATTTTTTTTTGGTTAGGTTCAAAATGATTTTTTGCGAAATTATTACATACACATATTTTCGCTTGCCTTATTCGGCAAGAAGAGCGTTGATATTTCAGCCAAACTCGCAAACTTTACCTATTCGGCACGACATATATGTACATACATACATACGTACATACATACATACATACATACATACATACATACATACATACAATCTTGGACTACAAGAAGGCGTTTGACACAGTTCCACACAAGAGATTAGTGCAAAAACTGGAGGACCAAGCAGGGATAACAGGGAAGGCACTACAATGAATCAGGGAATACTTGTCAGGAAGACAGCAGCGAGTCATGGTACGTGGCGAGGTGTCAGAGTGGGCACCTGTGACCAGCGGGGTCCCACAGGGTCAGTCCTAGGACCAGTGCTGTTTCTGGTATTTGTGAACGACATGACGGAAGGAATAGACTCCGAAGTGTCCCTGTTAGCAGATGACGTGAAGTTGATGAGAAGAATTCATTCGAACGAAGACCAGGCAGAACTACAAAGGGATCTGGACAGGCTGCAGACCTGGTCCAGCAACTGGCTCCTGGAGTTCAACCCCACCAAGCGCAAAGTCATGAAGATTGGGGAAGGGCAAAGAAGACCGCAGAAGGAGTACAATCTAGGGGGCCAGAGACTACAAACCTCACTCAAGGAAAAAGATCTTGGGGTGAGTATAACACCAGGCACATCTCCTGAAGCGCACATCAACCAAATAACTACTGCAGCATATGGGTGCCTAGCAAACCTCAGAACAGCATTCCGACATCTTAATAAGGAATCGTTCAGGACCCTGTACACCGTCTACGTTAAGCCAATATTGGAGTATGCGGCACCAGTTTGGAACCCACACCTAGCCAAGCACGTAAAGAAACTAGAGAAAGTACAAAGGTTTGCAACAAGACTAGTCCCAGAGCTAAGAGGTATGTCCTACGAGGAGAGGTTAAGGGAAATCAACCTGACGACACTGGAAGACAGGAGAGATAGAGGGGACATGATAACGACATACAAAATACTGAGAGGAATGGACAAAGACAGAATGTTCCAGTGATGGGACACAGCAACAAGGGAACACAGTTGGAAGTGAAGACACAGATGAATCACAGGGATGTTAGAAAGTATTTCTTCAGCCACAGAGTAGTCAGGAAGTGGAATAGTTTGGGAAGCAATGTAGTGGAGGCAAGATCCATACATAGCTTTAAGCAGAGGTATGATAAAGCTCACGGTTCAGGGAGAGTGATCTAGTAGCGACCAGTGAAGAGGGAAGAGGGGGGTCAGGAGCCTATACTCGACCCCTGCAACCTCAACTAGGTGAGTACATACATACATACATTGCAGTAATTGCTAGAAATGCATCCCTCTAACCTCATGTATTGTATATGCCATCTCTGTACCAGCAATGCATCCTTTGAGTCTTGTGCACCATATTATGTAATAAAATATACCTATTGTTAAAAAAAATATTAAAAATGGGGTATTAGAGGAAATGGAATATTCATACGGCATCCGGAACAATTCCAAATCACGCACACATTCTTTATACTGCTGTCTTTCTACCTTTCCCATTATTGTTTTCAGCAACTTCGCCTTTAGCGACCTAAAACAAGGCAAGGTGACCATCCAGTAGCCTGTGTGGTTTATTAAACTCCGGGCGATCATTACCTTAGGCCTCGTCCCCCTCAATCCCTCAAGGGTAGGCTATGTTAGGGGCTGACCTTCATAAATCAGCTGAGGCAGGATTAAGGGTCACAAAGGAAAGTTCTTTCTTTCCAGCATATTGGGCATCATGCCCAATATAAGAATCAGACTTCGGGTCACTGATGACCAGAAGTTCAAGAGGGACATTTTAGATTGCATTTGTACTAATGCCACTGTTGCACCTATGGATATATTCCAAACCCACTCTGGTGCGGTACTACTCCTCTACTCGGAAGAGGAGCTACTCCAACGATGTGGGTATCACCCCCACAACTTCCAAGCCCAACGTTCTGTGTTTGTTGCACGCATCAACAGCTTCATGCGTGAATACGCCCCCGTCTCTCTCTCTCTCTCTCTCTCTCCCACCCCCATCTTTCCCTCCCCCTGTCTCTCTCCCTATCTCCCCATGCGATGTATTCAGAGTGAATGTACATAGTGGATATTTTATATGTTACTGCTCTTCAAATGCTTGCACGAAAGGTGCAGAATTTAAAAGAGACATGCTCTTGATCACACACGCAAGAACTCACACAAGCAAAATGCTGATTAATGCATATGAATAAACTTATTTACAAATTTAAACACAAGCAAGTTCAGAGTTAGTGTAATTAGTATATGGCTGCCTAATTGTAAGTAAACTAGACAGACATATGTTGATGTTCGTACTGATGACATGAAGCCACGATATGATAACGAGACAATTTTATGTATTAACGTTAAGTGAAGGACATAAAGTTTTATGATTAAAATGAGAAAGCTGGAGGTAAATCAGACAGAACAGGAACGTAGTAAACGAGTTATGTAAATGAACTGGGAATATGAATATTTTTTATGTCAATGGAAAGCAACACTTTCTTAAAAATGTGTACAGCAGTGACTTGAAATTGTGTTTCAGAACATTAATGTTTGCTGGCATTTTTAACATTCTGTTTTTAGATTGTAATGAATATTACGTTGCTTAAAAGAATTATTTTTAATTATCTGTTATATCAGCAGAAACACTTCATACGAGGAGGTGATAATGATTTATTACATCACATATGTAAATAGAGTTACAGAATAAATTCCACTGACGCTGACTTGTTAATGGGGTTAGAAAAGTGTTGTTGAAAAATATAGAGCAGAACCTGTTATGATTAACATTATTCCAGTGTTAATACGAGATAATGCAAGTTGTGTTGAAGACTTGTCTTCTAATATTTGTCGTACCGATGAGAAATATTACTGTCAATCACAGTGTATGTTAGATATCTCAGTAATTACCACGTAAGGTTCACTGTTTAACGGTAATGGTGAGCTTCCTGCTGCAGTGTTGCTTTTGAATTCGCTTTCCAGCTTTAAAATCTGATTCATTTACACATTTAAGGGCGTTCCTTCTGCTGATGTCACCTGCCAAGCGAAGTACATCAAGCAGACAGGGCAGAAGAAAAAGTCTCTCTGGGGCAGTTATAAATTCACACACTGATCATTTCGTACATAGTATGACACTGATGTCAACTACGCCTGTGTAAGTTGTACTTGTACTTGTAGATGTACTTGTACTTGTAGATGTACTTGTACTTGTAGATGAATGGTTCAGAGAACCGACATGTTGATAAATTAGACACATGTGCAACTCTTGGGTATCTTTATTGAGGAAACGTTTCGCCACACAGTGGCTTCATCAGTCCATACATAGGAGAAACTTGAAGAACAGGAGGAGAATGAGGTAATCAGTCCCTCAACCTTGAGTCGATGTGTTCAGTCCATCAATCTTGAGTAGAATACGGCAGATGAGCGGAGAAGCAGCTTATAAACCGTATGGCAGGAGAGGTGCAGCAGTCATAGGTGGTGTCACATTTGTTCAATGTGGAAGTAGGTTGTGCCCAAGAATTAGGCAAGCGAAGAATTCCTAAGTGTATTGGTACTTTCACAAGCTAACACCAGAGTCGCCATCGCTTCCAGCACTTCGATAAAGGATCTACCCAGAACAAAATCCAAGCACCACAAACCAGTCAACGCAGGGGTTTACACTATACCCTGTGGAGGCTGTGACAAGATTTATGTAGGTGAAACAGCACGAAACCTCGACACCCGCCTCAATGAATACATTTGCGCATGTAGGAACGATAACTTGAACAACGCCTGTGTACAACATCGAAATTCCACCAATCATCTCATGAAGTTCAGGGACGCCCAATTAGTGATCAAAGAAACTAATTTCCGCAGTCGCAAGTGCCTTGAATCATTACTAATCGCCGTTTCTAATACAATTAAACAAAACAAAGGCAGCTTCACCATCTCTGAAGTCTTAGCAAGAATCCTCCTGAAAACAGTAAACCCTGCCATCACATAGTCTCTCCTACTACACAAGCACTTTGCAGAGACTGAACATTATGCAGCAACACAAAAATAAGTAATAGAATGTAGACAATTACGAAATGTTAGTTAATCCTTACACATAATATAATAAGCAAAGAAATTAAGATTATCCTATTAAACTAACAAAGTTGTAATTTAAATATTGTTAAATGTAATTAACAAATACTGTTCATACAAAATATCTTGTATACTAATATCTGAAAACGTTTTATATTTAATGTCTGAATTATATTCATGTATTTCACATAATTATATATGAATGTATGACTGTATTGATATCTATTTTTTGAATCTGATATAATTACCCATGTTAATTATAAATAATTAAAATGAAACTATAATAGACGAGACGTGCTTGTCTGTACTTCCACACCTGTGCTTGTCTGTGCTTCCACACCTGTGCTTGTCTGTGCTTCCACATCTGTGCTTGTCTATGCTTCCACACCTGTGCTTGTCTGTGCTTCCACACCTGTGCTTGTCTGTGCTTCCACACCTGTGTTTGTTTGTGCTTCCACACCTGTGCTTGTCTGTGCTTCCACACCTGTGCTTGTCTGTGCTTCCACACCTGTGCTTGTCTGTGCTTCCACACCTGTGTTTGTCTGTGCTTCCACACCTGTGCTTGTCTGTGCTTTGCACACCTATGCTTGTCTGTGCTTCCACACCTGTGCTTGTCTGTGCTTCCACACCTGTGCTTGTCTGTGCTTCCACACCTGTGCTTGTCTGTGCTTACACACCTGTGCTTGTCTGTGCTTCAACACCTGTGTTTGTGCTTCCACACCTGTGCTTGTCTGTGCTTCCACACCTGTGCTTGTCTGTGCTTCCACAGCTATGCTTGTCTGTGCTTCCACACCTGTGCTTGTCTGTGCTTCCACACCTGTGCTTGTCTGTGCTTCCACACCTGTGCTTGTCTGTGCTTCCACACCTGTGCTTGTCTGTGCTTCCACAGCTGTGCTTGTCTGTGCTTCCACACCTGTTCTTATAAATGATATTCTATACCCACAAGATGAGCAATTAGACACATGTGCACATATGTGTAATTTCTCAAAGCAGTGCTTGATGTAGACAAACACCTGACAGTAATAACCAATAATTTCACTTGTATTCACTGGTTTAATGACGTGGTAAAATAGAAAGTATAATATACGTCTGAATCAAGATATTTTGCACAAATATGTTTACAGTTTGTATGGGAATAAATAACATCATAATAATGTAGAATATAATTGAAACAATAAATAACATAAGCGTATCAAATCGCTAACATTGTGTTGCTGCCAACACGGGATGGATCATATACAAGCTGCATCACACAACATACCTCAGGCTAGCACAATTACCATGGTCCACAGCTCACTAGTACAAGTACCAGAGTGTACAACTTACTAGAAGAAGTTCCACGGTGTACAACTCACTAGCACAAGTATCATGGTGTATAACTCACTAGTACAAGTACCATGGTGTATAACTCACTAGTACAAGTATCATGGTGTATAACTCACCAGTACAAGTACCATGGTGTACAACTCACTAGTACAAGGACCATGGTGTACAACTCACTAGTACACGTACCATAGTGTACAACTTACTAGAAGATGTTCCATGGTGTACAACTTACTAGCACAAGTATCATGGTGTTTAACTCACTAGTACAAGTATCATGGTGTATAACTCACTAGTACAAGTATCATGGTGTATAACTCACTAGTACAAGTACCATGGTGTATAACTCACTAGTACAAGTATCATGGTGTATAACTCACTAGTACAAGTACCATGGTGTATAACTCACTAGTACAAGTACCATGGTGTATAACTCACTAGTACAAGTACCATGGTGTATAACTCACCAGTACAAGTACCATGGTGTACAACTCACTAGTACAAGGACCATGGTGTACAACTCACTAGTACACGTACCATGGTGTACAACTCACTAGTACAAGTACCATGGTGTATAACTCACTAGTACAAGTACCATGGTGTACAACTCACTAGCCCATCAGTAATAACCATTAATCAAAGATGGTCTACACAACACAGTGTGTAGTTACACACATTCAAAGACAAACACAATACAACTCTAACATAAACTTAAGTTAGCAGAGTTGGACAAACGTCAGTTTAATCCAACAATAAGAATATAAAAGTTGTCCTCTTCCTCAGATTGAGTTCTAACAAACATTAAACACCAATAATGAACAGACGTATATTACAAGATACTTATAATATAAATTTTTCTTTAATAGAGCGTCCCTCATACTGGTGAAGGAATAAATGTCTGGAATTTCCCAGGAACTTTGACCCTTACCTGTTTAACACATTCCAGTAAAATAATGATATGTGTGGATAGTGTTAAAGGTTTCACTTCAGACGGTAAAATTAAGTCATTATAAAAAAAACAATCTAAGACTCCGCCGGGAGTCGAACCCGAGTCTGCTACTTTAGAAGCAGCCGTGCTGACCGCTGCACCACAGAGCCGTAATGTTTAGAGATGAAGTTTTACTATATAGCTTAATGATAGTGTTGGCAAAGTAATGGTCTTTATTAGAGGCCTGGCTTCTGGTTCTGTTGGCACCCAACTTGACGGTACTAGTGACCAGTGCTTCTTACCCTGCTAGCACCAACGTGGAGGGTACTAGTGACCAGTGCTTCCCTCCCTGCTAGCACCAACAAGGAGAGTACTAGTGACCAGTACAGAGAAATACAAGACTAGCCGAGCAACATACTAAGACAGTTAAGGTGCAGAAACAAAGTCAGATTCACTTTCTGTATTCCATTTAAATAACAGGTTTTCTTGTAAGACAGTTTGAGGAACAACCTGTAATGCTGCCTCGTTAGTTGTTGCTTAAGATGGAAAGGTGACAACAGGTGGAATGTAAATGACAACTGCAGGTCAAAGGTGTTTCCCTAAGGTGCATAACAGCTGAAAGTGAAAGGTTAACTGAAGGTGTTCCTTAAGTGTGAACCTCAGGTAATGGTTGAAAGTAAACTGCAAGTGTGAACTACAAGTGTGAACTTCAGGTGATGGTTTAAGGTAAACTACAAGTGTGAACTACAGGTGATGATGTGAGGTAAACTTCAAGTAGAAATATAATGGGAAATACAGGACAGATGTTGTCTACAAACCTTCAGTGTTGTTGTTGCTTCATCATCTTCTATTTTCTCTATCTTCATTGAACTCCAACCTCACTACCTCTCTTGATCTTCCTTTTCTTCTTCTTCTTCTTCTTATTATTATTATTATTATTATTATTATTATTATTAGTAGTAGTAGTAGTAGTAGTATTCCTCTTTGTTATGATGAGACTGTACAAAAAATTTCAGTCAGCATCAGATCAGTTTATTCCACAACACTGTTGGACTTACACTGTTGGACTTACACTGTTGGACTTACACTGCTGGGCTTACACTGTTTGACTAACACTGTCGGACTTACACTGTCAACTTACACTGTTGGACTTCCACTGTTGGGATCTCTTAAAACCCCTCAAATTATTCTACTAAAGCGGAAACTCGAAGAATTTAAAACAATTAACAGCTGAAAAATACTGGGAGGGCTGGAAATAAAGAAATGACACACACTGCAGGAACAGGAACAAGAACAGGACAGGACAGGAACAGGACAGGGCAAGAACACAGAATACGATTGTTTTCCTGTCATTTCCTGTTTTCTCCTCTCGTTTTCTATCCCCCCTGGACAGTTTTCCCTGCCATTTTCCATCGCCCTTTACTGTTTTCCGTCATTTTCCACCGCACTGATCTGTAACATTTTTCCTTGACCTTGGCGGTTTTCTCTGGAAGTTTCCATCTACATGGGCGGTTTTCTCGTGTCATTTTCTATTGCCCTGGACATTGTTTTGCTATTTTCCATCGCTCTAGACGGGTTTCCTTGTCATTTTCCATCGACCAGATTGATTTCTTTGTCATTTATCACCATGAACCGCTTTTCAGGTTCAGGGTGATAAATGACAATGGTAATGGACGGTTTTCCATGTCATTTTCCATTGCCTTGAACTGTTTTCCCTGTCATATTTCATTGTCGTGAACGGTTTTGCTGTCATTTTCCATTGCTTTGGACGGATTCCTGTCATATTCCATAGTCAAGAACGGTTTTTTCTCATTTTCAGTCGCCCTGGACATGTTATTTTTGTAATTCTCCATCATGCACGAAGGGTTTTCCTGTAATATTCCATCGTTCTAAACGGTTTTCCTTGACAAATTCCATCATTTTAGTCAGATTTTCCTGTCATATTCTATCGCTCTGGGCAGTTTTCCCTGTCATGTTCCATCATTCTGGTCAGATTTCCATCGCATTTTCCATCGTTCTGGTCAGGTTTCCCTGTCACATTTCATCCTTCTGACAGGATTTCTCTGTCATATTTAATTATTCTGGACAGTTTTCCCTGTCGTATTCCATTCTTTTCGTCAGGTTTGCCTCTGATATTCCATCTATTTAGACAGGTTTTCCTGTCATATTCCATCGTTGTAGAAGGATTTCCCATCCATATTCAAGCATGCTCGACGGACTTTCTTGTCATTTTCCTTTGCCGTGTACGTGTTTTCCTGCCATATTCTGTCACAATGGACAGTTTTCCATTTCATATACGATTGCTCTGGACGGGTTTTCATGTTACATTCCATCGTCTTTACGTGTTAGGCTGTCATCTTCCATTTTTCTGGATGGGTTTTATGTCGTATTTCCTCCCCAGGGACAATTTTATCCTGTCGTTTCCTGTAGCTCTAGACAGGTTTCCCTGTCATATTCCATCGCTCTACATTGGTATCCTTGTCATTTTCCTTCCCAATGAACTGTTTTCCCTGTAATTTTCCATCTTCATGGCCGGTTATCCCTGTCATTTTCCATCGTTCCGTAGGGATTTTCCCTGACATATTCCATCGACCTGGACAGGTTTCCATAGTTTTCCATCATCCTGAACTTTTCCCCTGTCATTTTCCCTCGCACTGCGCATGCTTTTGTGTCATATACAATCGGCCCGGACATGTTTTTCAGTCATTTTCAGTCGTTCTGGATCTTGAATGGTTTCCCTGTCATTTTCCATCGCCGTGAAGTGTTTTCTCCGTCGTTTTCCATTGCCTTAGGTTTCCCTGTCATATTCGATTGTCCTGAACGGGTTTCCCTGTCATTTTCAATCACTGTGGAAGGGTTTGTGATTTTCCATCGTCCTGAGTGGTTTTTCCCTCTCATTTTCAATCGCCCTGGACATGCTTTTCTGTAATTTTCATTCTTTCATGAAGGGTTTCCCTGTCATATTCCATCGATCTTGATTAGTTTCCCTGTTATTTGCCGTTACTCTGAACTGTTTTCCCTGTCACTTTCCATCTCCTTGAATTATTTTCCCCTCAATTTTCCATTTCCCTAAACTACTTTCCTTGTCATTTTTCAGTCGCCCTGGACATGTTTTTCTGTCATTTTTCATCGTTCTGGACGAGTTTCTGTCATATTCCCTCAATCTCGGTTAGTTTCGCTGTCATTTTCCAACGCTTTGAATTGTTTTCCCTCTAATTTTCCATCGCTCTGGACGGTTTTAATGTCATGTTCAATCATTCTGTAGAGGTTTCATGGTTATATTCCATGTCAATTGAAGGGTTTCCCTTTCTTTGCCCAGTGCCCTGGATATGTTTCCCTGTCATATTCCATTGCCCTGGACGAGTTTCCCTGTCTTATTACATAACCCTGGACGTGTATCCATGTCATTTTCCAGCGTCCTGGACGATTTTACCAATCATTTTCTATGATAATTACAGATTTTCCTATCATGTTAAATAGCCCCAGACGGGTTTCCCTCTCATTTTCCTTCGCACAACACCGGTTTCCCTTTCATATTTCATCGCCCTGGTAGGGTTTCCTTTTCATATTCAATATTCTTGGACTAGTTTTTCCTGTCATTTTCCATGGTCGTTGTCGGGTTTACAATACATATTCATGCATGCTTGACGGGCTTTCATGTCATTTTCTTTTGTCGTCTACGGGTTTCCCTGTCATATTACAATGGACAGTTTTCCTTTCATATTCCATTGTTCTGGACGGGTTTTCCTCTCATATTCCATCGCCTGTTATATTCCATCTTTCTGGCTTGATTTTATGTCATATATCACCGCCAGGGACAGTTTTATCCCGTCGTTTTCCGTAGTGCTAGACAGGTTTCCTTGTCATATTCCATCGCTCTAGACTGGTATTCCTGTCATTTACCATCGTTCCGTAAGGGTTTTCCCTGACATATTCCATCGACCTGGACAGGCTTCCCTAGTTTTCCATCACCCTGAACTTTTTTCCCACTCATTTTTCCCTCCCACTGCACATGTTTCTCTCTCATATTCAATAAGCCAGGATTTTTTTCAGTCATTTTCAGTCATTCTGCACGGGTTTCCTTGTCATGTTTCACTGATATTTAATGGTTTCCCTCTCATTTTCCATCGCACTGGGTGGTTTCCCTTGTCATTTTCCATCGTCCAGAAGTGTTTTCTCCCTCATTATCCATCGCCCTGGTCAGGTTTTCCTGTCATATTACATTTTCCTGAATGGTTTTCCCACTCATTTTCAATCGTCATGGACATGTTTTTCTGTCATTTTCCATCTTTCTGGATTAGTTTCCCTCTCATATTCCATCGATTTGACTGTTTTCCTTTTCACTTTCTATCATTCTGGACAGGTATCCTTGTCATATTCTATCGATCTGAACTATTTTCCCTGTCATTTTCCATCGCCTGGGTATGTTTTCTGTCGTTTTCAATCGCTCTGGACATGTTTTTTTTTTCATTTTCCATCGTTCTGGACGAGTTTCTGTCATATTCCCTCGATCTCGGTTGGTTTCGCTGTCATTTTCCAACGCTTTGAATTGTTTTCCCTCTCATTTTCCATCGCTCTGGACGGTTTTAATGTCATGTTCAATCATCCTGGAGAGGTTTCATGGTTATATTTCATGTCAATTGAAGGGTTTCCCTTTCTTTGCCCAATGCCCTGGATATGTTTCCCTGTCATATTCCATTGCCCTGGACGAGTTTCCCTGTCATATTCCATAACCCTGGACGTGTATCCGTGTCATTTTCCATCGTCCTTGATGGTTTTACCTGTCATTTTCCATGATAATTACGAAATTTCCTTTCACTTTAAATCGTCTTTAAACGGGTTTCTCTGTCATATTCCCTCACCCTGAACTCTTTTCCCTGTCATTTTCCATCGATCTGAGTGGTTTTCCCGCGTCATTTTCTATCTTCCTGATTAGTTTCCCTGCCATATTTCATGATCTGATTAGTTTCCTTGTCATTTATCATCACCCTGAACTGTTTTCCACGGGCATTTTCCATCGCTCTCAACTTTTTTCCATTTGTATTTCAGTATCATTTTCTTCCGCACTAGACATGTTTTTCTGTCATTTTCCATTTTTCTGGACGGCTTTCCCTCTCATATTTTATCGTTATGCTCAGATTTCCCTGTCATATTCCATCGTTCTGGTCAGATTTCCCTCTCATATTCCATCTTTCTGGTCAGATTTCCCTCTCATATTCCATCGTTCTGGACAGGTTTCCCTCTCATATTACATCACTGTGATCGGGTTTCCCCTGTCATTTTCCATCGTCCTTAGCATGTATCCCTGTCATATTCCATCGCAATAGACTGGCTTCTCCTGTCATTTCTAGTCGCTGTGGATATGTTTTCCTTTCATATTCCATCGCCCTGGTAGGGTTTCCCTTTCATATTCCATATCCTTGGACTAGTTTCCCTGTCAGTTTCCATCGTCCTTCATGGATTTCCCGTCCATTTACAAGCTTGCTGGACGGGCTTTCCTGTCATTTTCGTTTTTCGTTTCCGTGCTTTTCTGTCATATTCTATCACCATGGACAGTTTTCCCTGTCATATTCTTTTGTTCTGGACGTGGTTTTCATGTCATATTCCATCGTCCAGTACGTGTCAGTCTCTCATATTCCATCCGTCTGGATGGGTTTTGTTGTCATATTTCACTACCAGGTACAGTTTTATCCTGTCGTTTTCCGTACCTCTGGACAGATTTCTCATTCATATTCCATCAATGTTTTCAGTCGTTCTGGACGGGTTTCTCTCTCATGTTACATTGATCTTGAGTGGTTTCCCTGTCATATTCCATCGCACCGGATGGTTTTCATTTTCATTTTCCAAGGCCCTGAACTGTTTTCCCTCTCATTTCTATCGGTCTGGCCGGTTCTCTCTAGTCCTTTTCCATCGCCCTGGACATATTTTTCTGTCATTTTCCATCGCTATATACGTTATTTTTTTGTCATTTTGTATCACCTTGGATCGTTTTAGTGTCATTATTTGTCGGCCTGGAGGGTTTCCTGGTTATATTCCATGTCAATTGACGGGTTTCCTTTTCTTTTCCCATTGAACTCTTCAGGTTTCCCTTTTATTTTCAAATGCTCTGGATGGGTTTCCCTGTCATATTCCATATCCCCTGACGAGTTTCCCTTTTATATATCATAATTAACGTGTATCCCTGTCTTTTTCAATCGCTCTGGACGGGTTTCACTGTCAATTTTCCATTGCCCTGGACGGGTTTCCCTGATGTTTTACATAGCCCTGCACTGGTTTCACTGTTATTCTCCATCGCACAGCACCGGTTTCTCTGTCGTATTCCATCTCCCTTGACCGGTTTTCATGTCATTTTCAATCTCCATAGAGTTTTTCTGTCGATTTCCATCGTTCTTGAGGGGGTTTCCCCTGTCATTTTCCATCGCCATGTACTGTTTTCCTTGTCATTTTTCATCGTTCTGTACTGTTTTCCCTGTCATTTTCCATTGACCTGGACGGTTTTCCCTGTAATTTTCCATCGTTCTAAAATGTTACCCCTGACATTTTCGAACGTTCTGGTCTGGTTTCTCTATTTTTTTATCATCACCCTGATTTTTTTTCATTGTCATTTTCCTTCGCAATGGACCTTTCTCATATCGTTTTCCATCGCCCTGAAGTTTTTCTCTCATTTTTCATCGACATGGACGGTTTTTCCCTTGTCATTTTCTATCGCCCTGGTGAGTTTTTTGTCATTTTTCATTCGTTCTCCAGGGTATTTCGTTTCATATTCCTTCGATGTTGATTGGTTTCCCTGTTATTTTCCTTGATCTGATTGGTTTCTCTGTCATTTACCAGCCTGAACTGTTTGCAGCTCATGTTCCTTCGCAATGGACGGTTTTCCATGTTATTTTCCATTGTCTTGAACAGTTCTGTCGCTCTAAACTGTTTTCCTGGACATGTTCTTCTGACATTAACAATCACCCTGGACATGTTTTTCTGTCATTTTCCATTACTCTGGAAGGCTTTCCCTCTCATATTCCATCGTTCTGGTGAGGTTTCCCCTGTCATATTCCTTCGTTATGTCAGGTTTCTTTCTATATTCCATCGTTCTGGATGTTTTTCCCTGTCACATTCCATCGTTTTGGACGGCTTTCCCTCTCATATAATTTTTGTAGGTAAATATGTTGTATTTATTTGTTATTAAGTTGTTTTATGTGCCATTATGCTATTTTATTTACCAGTATACAGTCTTATGTATTATTCTACTTATTTATGTGTCACTGTACTGCTTTTGTCTCAATTTACCAGACAGGTTACATAGTGTTATTAACTCTGGTGTATCAGAGTAAGAGAGGAACTTTCACCTGTGTAACAAACTTCTTCATTCAATAGTTCCTTTCTACAATTGTGTCTTCCTCATTACTTACTGACTTTGTGCTATATCTCTGCAACATAGTGCACCACAGCATTCAGTGTGCAATATATGTTAACATTGATACATCACAGTACATAACAACAGTATGGGAGACATTAACACACAGTCGTACTGGCCAGGTTGTGGCAGCCAACACCAAAATTCGTATTGTCAAGAGATCGTATCATTCAAGTTGACAGTTTTCATTTTCATCACTGAAAGTTTTTATTTTGTATCTGTGATGAAGAGGTGAGAAAAGTTTATATGTGAAACCTGAGAGAATTATTTAATTAGTTATTCTAAGTCTCTCATGTCAGTCACTTCTTCACATATTTACAACTTTTTCCAAAATATTTCATCAAAATATTGTAACCCTTATTCTATTTTCTTAAAACCCTTATTCTATTTTCTTAAGAAAATTTAAATTATATGATCAAGAATTTTCTTAATCTTCTTACACTATTTATATAATATTTATTAATTTAAACAATGGTGTGGGAGAGTGCAGATATACTCATGTTAAATGTACACATGTATTTATGTGTGTTTGTAGTGATTTGTATGTGTACACACACACACACACACATATATATATATATATATAATGTGTGTGTGTGTGTGTGTGTTCGTAATGGTGTGTTTATAGTGATGTGTATGTGTACACATGTATGTATATATGTGTGTTTGTGTTTGTAGTGATGTGTATATGTACACATGTATATATGTGTGTGTTTGTAGTGATGTGTATGTGTACACATGTATGTATATATATGTGCGTTTGTGGCGATGTGTATGTGTAGATGAAAGTGAAAAGTAAACATCAGAAGAAAACTTATAAGAACTACATAATAATTCACAATAAGGAAAAGCACAGTTCCGTGGTACAGATGTCAGCCTGGCTGAGTCTGCTGTCAGCCTTACTCGCCCGTCATCATGGCTAACTGCTGTCAGCCTGGCTGACTCTGCTGTCAGCCTTACTCGCTCGTCATCCTGGCTGACTGCTGTCAGCCTGACTCAGCTGTCAGCCTAACTATGCTGTCATCCTGGCTGACTCTGCTGCCAGCCTGGCTGAATCTGCTGCAATCCTAACTCAGCTGTCAGCCTTGGTGACTCTGCTGTCAGCTTAACTAACTCTGCTGTCAACAGAGTTAGTCAGTATGAAAGAAATGAGGCAATAAGAAGATTAAAACTGGGAAATTTAGAATGTATTAAGATTGAAGTTTGTGACGCAGTTGTAATAAAGTCCTGGAATACTTAATGATTTTGTTCATAATGTTTATAAAAGAAGAAAATGGTAAAAATTTTTAAAGAATGTAATAATTATAATGGAATAAGAGTGTTGACTAGACCAGGTAAAGTGTGTGTCAGAATTACCATTGTTGAAGTGAAGGTAAAGACAAAATATGGATAAAAAAGAAGAGTGTCAATTCAGAAACATAAAGGAAAGCCGCAGTTGTGTGCATTTATAGTTTTAGGAAAGTTATAAGAGAGATGTCAGTAGAGTTATAAATGTACTTAATGTTAGTAAATGTTTTGGTAGCTATAGTGTTGAATTATGTTATAATATGCAAGAAAGACGGTAAAGATTTACTATAAAACTTGGTCTTAGTGTTGCGTGATGTCACCTGTGGTCTTAAAGACGTGTGATGTCACTGTAGTTTGGTCAAAAGACAATATATACAAAGTAAGCCATCATGTAGACCAGGTGTCACTGTAAACACAGCTTTATTAACATACTATTTTTAAACTATGTAAACACACATACACAAATATATATATATATATATATATATATATATATATATATATATATATATATATATATATATATATATATAATATATATAGAGGGAAGTACCACCTCTGGAACTGTCCTGGGGACCTTCATCCTCAGAGAAAAGAATAAACTTGCTTAATGCATATAAATGTCCGACCTTCAAATTCATTTACGAAACACCAGAAACAGAGATTATTATTAATTTCTTACAGTTTTTATGGAGGGGATTTAGAGATTCGCATTTGATACTCATTCACGCACACACACACACATAGAGATAGGGGGGGCATGATAACGCCATACAAAATACTGAGAGGAATTGACAAAGTGGACAAAGACAGGATGTTCCAGAGATGGGACACAGCAACAAGGGGACACAGTTGGAAGTTGAAGACACAGATGAATCACAGGGATTTTAGGAAGTACTTCTTCAGCCACAGAGTAGTTAGGAAGTGGAATAGTTTGGGAAGCGATGTAGTGGAGGCAGGATCCATACATAGCTTTAAGCAGAGGTATGATAAAGCTCACAGTTCAGGGAGAGTGACCTAGTAGCGACCAGTGAAGAGGCGGGGCCAGGAGCTCGGACTCGACCCCTACAACCTCAACTAGGTGAGTACAACTAGGTGAGTACACACACACTGCAGGAGGGTACACATGTAGATGGTACACATTTTCCCAAAGTTAAAAAAAAGTGTCAGGATAGGTGGTTTAGACTAAGGCTGCTGCGTTGATAAGTAAAATAACAATACTGGAAAAGTTTTTACTGAAAAGTGGATTGAACATAATACCTGGTAAACAATTTGAATTTCTGTCTACAAAATCCTGTAATTATAATCTGTAAAGTAATTATAAAAGAAACTGTTGAATAAAGAAATGGATGGAGAGATAACATTTACCAAGAAACCTTTGCTAGTGTTATCAGAAATACAAAGATAACTGGGTTATATGTAGTTATACCAGAGATATAAATGTTACACTTGTTCATAATAACACTAGTGGTGCAACGATCACAATATTCACAATATTATACAACTTAGTAAAATTAGAAGAGCAAATATCACGTTTTTATATATAGTAATATCAAGAATACAAAGAAAACGCTGTTATGTACAGCAATATCAGAACATAAATGTTATGTTTATACATAATAACACCGGTGATACGAAGATCACAGTTTTTAACACAATAACACCAGAAACTGATACACAGATAAGGCAGTTACAAATTGGAAAATATAGAGATTACGCTTTTATATGAACGAAAATGCAGAAAAACTCATATAAGAACAGAGAAAACTATGAAATTTAAATAGACGAATACGAAGAACAACAGGTGGCCTCCCATGGAGGTCTAGGTTGAGGAGTTCGTCTCTTCTGACTGGACCATGCTTCCAGCCTACCCAGGTGGGTGTATTTACTGGGCGCAGATTTCTGTGTGTCCTCCCCTGTAATTACATCTGCTCGTATATACTGATATTTAAACACTTGTGTTCTAATATCATATGTGGTCAGGGCTCCATGGGGTTGCTGCATTTGTCAAGTTAAGTTCCTCTCTGAGGAAATGCTGTGTTTGGGGTTCACAGCTCTCAACGTCCCCCTCAAATGCTGGAGATTAATTCCAGTTTTTCTCTTTTATTATATGATAATATTTTGCTAAATAACTGTGAGTGTGGATCACATTTACACACATTGTCTAGAAGTGCAACGACTGACTGATAGAACCGTTGTTCTGAACAACGTATTTGTGCTGTATTCTACATTGCCTTTTATCATACTAATAACGAGAGAGCACAGTATTACTGAGACCTGATGTTTTGTAGTTAATTATTCAACATTCACTTTTCTGAATCACTTAAGAACACTTAATTAACTACAAGTCCAGTTAGAAATAACGGATTTTCATAACTTCAACATATTTCTCTCAATGTTTATTATAGGCTGTTATTTACACATACTTATTTTCTCCACTGACATGTGTGAGCGAACATTCAGCTTCTTGAATGTCTTCAAGATTCGAAATAGATTTAGTGATTTAGTATACTGAAGACTATACCATCCTTTAGTTTTCTTCAGTGTTTCTTCAAGTGTGTTTACCTCACCTTATACGTTACTCCAGCATGAAGGATTAGCTTTTCATAACTTTCTTCAGTGGAGTAATGTGTCGAAGACTTTCTTACAGTCTAGGAATAAGCAATTTGCTAAACTTTCTCTGGTCTGGTCTACTTTCCCGTATGATGTAAGTCTATTGGAATTGTGTGGCACTATTTCCAAACACCTGTTGATGTATTGTATTGAAGTCTATGTTTGCTAAATGTTTGTTTTTTTCCTCATTAATCTCATGTATGTTTTTTTAGGTTACTAATCAATAATGTTAGTAAAATTAAACAAAAAAATGTGAAAATATTGCAGAATTTCAGTACTTTTCTCTTAGCATAAAATATTAAGAGTTCATTATTATTATAATCAAGGGGGAAGCGCTAAACCCATAGGATTATACAGCGCCCGGGGGGGGGATGTGGAAGGCATTCAGGCTTAATTCAGGGAACTGGAGCACAGATCCAATTCCCTAAATCAAGAGCCCCTCACCAACATCAAGGAACCTTCCATGAGGGGATTAAGAGTTCAGTCATTTTATTTTCAGTTAAATGTAGGTCAGAGTAAACTTTATTAAAAACGATGATTTGTCACAGAATTTGTATATTGGGATTATATTATCTGTCTTCCAGGTGTGTGGCAAACTTCTTGTTATTACTGTTTTGTTGCTTTTACAGACATTCATTCAATTTCTGTATCCTCACCATTCCTTCAGCGTCCAGGCACTGTACTTCCTAGCTCCAGGACTCAAGCCTGGCTAACTGGTTTTCCCGAATCTCTTCATAAATGACAACTTGTTCACACTCCAACAGCACGTCAAATCATAAATAAACCACTTGCTTCCGCTCACTCATATCTAACACGCTCACAAAAGCCTGCTGTATATCCAAGCACCTAGCACTCAAAATCTCCCTTACCCCCTCCCTCCAATTCTTCCTGGGTTGGAGGGAGTATATATCTATGTATAATATATACTAAGAGGAATGCCAAGACTCAGTTGATCCCGAGGTTCGTCAGTCTTCAGATTTCAAGTCCAGCACTCTACTACAGTACTGCAGAGTGTGTTTACTAGTTCCTTAAATAGGAAATGCTTTCACCGGGCTGGAGACATGAGGAGTGATGATCCGAAGGATTAAATCTCGGCATTCTATTGAAATGTTACATTCCTTTATTACGAGTGTTAAAAGAGTCATTAAAACAAGTTCTCTAGACGGAACAAGGGCTGGTTGCATTATAAACTATGTACAAGTGGGGGAAGGGTAACTCTCCTAGATTCGCAGCAGTAACCGGCGCTAACCTCTAGTAAAATCATTTTCTTTTGGGGCACTAGTTATCACCCTTATAGCACAGCAGATGACCGCTGGGTTGTAGATCAGATAACATATGAGATAAGGCATTTCGAAAAATATCGGGGCACTGATCAGAGCAACTGTGGTGTCTGAAGGAAAAGCGAAGCAAAACAGTTACGGTGACTGGTAGCTAACAGTGAAGCAGTGAGTAGAGCGGTTCTGGTGAGACCGCGTGGAGAATCGAAGAAAGAAACGGAAATATGATGAGGAAGATGTCACGAAAAGTTGGATGTCAAGACAAAACAGAGTGGGGGTATAAAAGTTAAGACACGTGTACAACATCTGGATATCTTTATTGTAGACGTTTCACCATCCAGTGGCTTTATCAATACAGATTTTAGGACATAATTAGAAGACAGTAGAACTATATACAAAAGATAAGGCAATCAGTCCCTCAGCCTTGGAGTTAGTGTTCACAGCATCGTGGTGGAGGAGAATCTGGAGCAAAGGTAAGAAGACTGGCGGTTATATAGGCGGCTGTGGATAAGGACGTGTAGCAGACGAGGGCATAGTCAGTGGTAGGTGGGATTTACAGTATTGCGTTTTGCTTCTGGGAGACAACCACTGTGGAGCTGGCTGACATTATTTTTTTTGTTTATGCATCTGTCCTGTGGAATGCTGAATCAGTTGACTCTGAAAGAGTTGACATAATAAACTAGCCTGTAGGCTAGTTTATTGTGTACTCCATGCCTGTTTTATGAACGGTTGGGCAAAAAATGAAAATTCCTGAGGTTATGACGAGTGTTTTGTAAGATCTCATTAAGGTATTAGCTCTTTCATATAATACATAAGAACATAAGAACGAAGGAACACTGCAGAAGGCCTACTGGCCCATGCGAGGCAGGTCCAAGTCTCCTACCGGCTTAAGCCAATGCACCCAACCTAGTCAGGTCAGGTCACATTGACTTAAGGGAGGAACACGGCAACCGACCTGGTAGCACAAGCTATCAGGTCCAACTCACACCCACCCACATCCACTCATGTATTTATCCAACCTATTTTTAAAGCTACACATCGTTCTCATAGCTAAATATTTACCCTTGGCAATACGTAGAAACTCTAAACGAGTTTACGATTACAATAATAAACATTGGTCACTTACAAGATTATTCTCACAAATAACAGCTCATTCACGTAGCCGATGCGAAGTATAGCTATAATCTCAAGATTTTAGACACTTTATCTTTAAAAAGTAAGGGATTTGTCATTTCCCGCAGGATTTGTTTAAATGTGTCTCAATGGTTGGGCGTTCAATGTATAGCATTGATTTTGTCCACACACACTGCAATTCATACGACTAACATTTCCAAACAAACTGGACTGCCAAAAATACTTATAACCGAGCTTTAGTTTAGACTGCTAAGTTTATGACTTTATCCACAGACATATTTTGCTTGATACATTCTATTATGAGAAGCAGTGGATCGACTACTACTCATCTGCAGTCTTCTGCTTCCTTCTAGTTCCTCTTCTAGTTTTTGTATAACAATGTTTTTTATCTTCTGTTTTGGGAACCTCCAGAGTAGGCCTCTTCAGTCGAATACGGAGGAGGCAGCGGAAGCAGTGTAGTTATAGAGACGATGTAATCAGTCCATCACCCTCGAAGAAGTAATTTGAGGTGGTCAGTCTCTCAGCGTGGAGGAGAGTTCTTGCTTCATAGTCTGGAACAATGTTGAAGCTGAAGCTTCAGAATGGAGACTTATATACTGCCGTAGGTGAGGCGTGGAAAAAATGTGAAGACTGTGCCATTACCCTCGAAAACTACGTTTTCGAGGGTGATGGACTGATTACATCGTTGATAATGAGTCACTTATGCAACATTTGGGTATCTCTGCTTTGGAAACGTTTCTCCAGCAAGTGGCTTCTTCGGTCCTGTACAGAGAACGATGGATGAGGAGGAGCTTGAGGCAATAAGTCTTCCAGACCGGAGTCGACTCATCTTCCACCGTTCTCTACACTGGACTGAAGAGACCATTGGCTATCCAGATGTTCCGAAAATAAAGATACCTAACTGCTACACATGTGTCTTACATATTTGTTTGTCGGTATTATATACCATTGTTATAGTCACGTTAATTTAACGTCACTGCTGATGAAACATCTTGGTAAGGCTCCACCGTGGGTGAAACGTCGTAATAAAGTTTTGGTGAACTCCTCTCCCAGTCACTATATTAAGGTGTGAGCTGCGGCTGAACGTAAAATAAATCCCCTATGATTTCGTATTCACTGCTTGTAGAGGGATGTTCTGCCTCTGCCTTAATTGTTGTTTATTGTGCAAGTATGAGATGAGGGGCACTCGCGCAGTGACAACGTCTGCACCATCACTGGGGCGGCTAACACGCCGCTGACAGTGACCGTCCTGACGGCAGTGACGCAACTGTCGGGGGTCACACACACACACACACACACACACACACACACACACACACACACACACACACACACACACACACACACACACACACACACACACACACTGCCGCTGTCAAAACCTGCATACGAGAGAACATAACATCTCAGTTGTTGTGATGTATCACCAGAGAGGAGAAAACTAAAGTCGTTGATAAGTAAATCCCATTGGCGACGCTACGAATATTTACTGACGAATACAAAGATGAATCAGAATCCTGGAGACATCAGCGTTTGTGCAAAATGATCAGTCTTTTTAGGCTAAGAGACTGATCAGTTTGTACCTATGGTGAAGGACTGATTACTTCAGATTACCTCTCCACTTCGTCTACTTCGTCTTCCATCAAAGCTGATGCCTCCAGCATTCTGATTCATCTGTGCATTCGACTGATGAAGCCTGCAGCGCAGGCGAAACGTTTCGTCAATAAAGATTCCTGGATTTGCAACTCTGTCTTTACTCATCAACTTATCGGTATCGTATACCATCTATAATATAATATTACAGTCATTGTCAGACAATCAATTTTCCATCCAAATTTTCACTAATAACTTCAGAAAATCTGGTTTGATTGGTTTTCAATTTTTAACGCTGGTGAATTATAATTAAAATGAGGTTCATGTGCAGCTACTGAGCAAGTTTCTTTTATCAGCTACATAAAGCAATCTCCGATTTTAGTTTCCTCAATAAAGATACCCAAGAGCTGCACATGTGTCTAATTTATCTACCATATTGTGTTATTACTACTATAACTTATATATATGTTGTGTACGAATGGTATATAATACCGACAAGATGAGAGTAAGACACTTGTGCAACACCTGGGTATCTTTATTGTAGACGTTTCGCCATCCAGTGGCTTTATCAATACAAATTCTAGGACATAACTTGAAGACAGTAGAACTATGTACAGAAGATGAGGTAATCAGTCCCTCAACCTAGGAGTAGGTGCGAACAGCACCATAGTCGTGGAGATTCTATCTTGTCGGTATTATATACCATTCGTACACAACTTGTCAGACACTGCAACATCATGGAATCTTGATTCTAAGGACATGTACATAACCTTCACGGCTACAACAACTACTACTACAACTAACCCATCTCTTTGGGAAGGACCTACTTCCACTGGGGAATCCCGCCTACCAGTGAATTTGCCCTCGTCTGCTTCACCTGACGTTACTATATAAGCGCCAGGATTCTTTCTTCTGCTTCAGAATCTCCACGACTATGGTGCTGTTCGCACCTACTCCTAGGTTGAGGGACTGATTACCTCATCTTCTGTACATAGTTCTACTGTCTTCAAGTTATGTCCTAGAATTTGTATTGATAAAGCCACTGGATGGCGAAACGTCTACAATGAAGATACCCAGATGTTGCACAAGTGTCTTACTCTCAACTTATATATATATATATATATATATATATATATATATATATATATATATATATATATATATATATATATATATATATATATATATATATATATATATATATATATATGAACATTAAAATGGTATAAAATACCGACAGGTTGTTAGGTAAGACACATATGCAACAGTTAGGTATCTTTATTTCGAAACTATGGAACAATGCTCTTCTCCAGACTGAGGGACTGACCACCTCAAAACTTTAAGGGTGATGGACTGATTACATCGTCTTCAAGTGTCTTCTGCTTCTATCAACTTTTCTGTACTCGACTGAAGAAGCCTGTGTAGGCGAAACGTTTCGAAATAAAGATACCTAACTGTTGCATATGTGTCTTACCTAACAACATATATATATATATATATATATATATATATATATATATATATATATATATATATATATATATATATATATATATATATATATATATATATATACTACTACTACCACCACTAGTATTGTACCTCACTCTGAGCCTATATATACCCTCTGTGTCCATATACTGTTTGTACCGGCTTGACAAAGCTCCTGGAGAGCGAAACTCTGCCACAATAAAATGTCACATTAGTTGCACTTGTGTCCTTTTACTTTACATATTGTCGGTAATTCTACCAACATTATTACTTATATACTGTTGGCAGATGAGGTGGAGCAGTGGTAGGCGGAGTCACTAGTGGACAACACCACTAGTGGAAGGTTGTGAATGAAAGATTTACCTCAAACTCCTCCTCATCTTCCACCTTTATCTTCATTGGACTGAAAAAGCCACAGTGCGTGCCGAAACGTTTCTAGAATAGAGATACCCAGATGTTGCACAAGTGTCTCATTTATCAACATCTGGGTATCTTATAGATGTTTCGCCATCCATTGACTTATCAATTCAATACATGAGCATAATATGAAGACTGTAAAAATATATACAGCAGACAGTGGGAGATGATGTAATCAGTCCCTCAGCCTGGGAGCAGGTGATGAGCACCGTACTCTTCAAAAATCTGAAGCACAGCTAGGAAGGTTGGTGTTTATATACTAGAGTCAGTGAGTTGCAGCAGACGAAGGAAGTGTCACTGGCAGGCAGTATTCCCAAGTGGAAGTAGGTCACGCCCAATATTTGGATCAGGAGTAAGCAAGTAGGTCACGCCCAATATTTGGATCAGGAGTAAGCAAGTAGGTCACGCCCAATATTTGGATCAGGAGTAAGCAAGTAGGTTGTAGTGATGTACTCTGCACCAAGATTTCATGTTGTTGCTCTGTCTGACAAGTTGTATATCAATACCATGGAATCTTGGTACAGAAGACATCATCACAGCCTACTAGCTAACTTCTATCTTAAAACATATAATTTAAAGGAGTCAGTATAAGATCAGATCTTTGGTAGTGTCCTTAAAGTAAACAGAAGGACTTGATTTTCTTCTCACATCATCTCACATCTTCTCACATTTTCTTTTCACATCTCTGTGTTTCTAATTATAGTTAATTTTTCTAGTGTTGCCTTTCCACTTGTCAACAACTACAAGGTGACCACAGCTTGACTAAGATAACATTATGATTGTCATCCAAGATGACAATAATGAACAGACCCACTCGATGGTTTAAGAAAAATGTGATATGAAGATATGAGAGACCTGTGAGTAACCATGTAGATTAATGTGTAGGACCCTTGAGTAAAAATGTAGCAAGTTTGTGTGAACCCATCAATTACTTGATTTAAGACAAGATTTTCGTAAGCCAGCAACTAATTCAAGATTGGGTTTTCTTTAGAAATTCAAGATGACTGGAAAACTTTCCTGATTTTATATTCACATTTAATGTCGATTTGGTAAAGAACACGTACTGAACAGACTGATATGGGTTGGAACATTTAATGAACAAGTTGATCAGTGAGTGAAAGAGAGAGAGAGAGAGAGAGAGAGAGAGAGAGAGAGAGAGAGAGAGAGAGAGAGAGAGAGAAAGTCAGTTGATCAAATAAAAATGCTGGCTCACAGATGGCTCAAACTTCATCCTGTTCCCTTCTTGTATATTTCATAACAATAAAAATGCTTTCAAATGAGCTGATGTAGGTAACTGCTCTTAGCTTGTCAATAAAGTTAGGAATCCTTAACCTATAAATAGCTTGTCAATAAAGCTAGGGATCCTTAACCTAACCTTGTCAAACCCTGTGTAAAAAAAAAAAAAAGATAATAGAACACTTATCCAACATTCACATAAAACGCTAAATAGTGTTCACACTAGTATAGACACATGCGAGTCCTGCTTCACATAATGTGGATGGTTGGTAATGGATGGTTGGTAATGGATGGTTGGTAATGGATGGTTGGTAGTGGATGGTTGGTAGTGGATGGATGGTAGTGGATGGATGGTAGGGGATGTTTGGTAGTGGATGTTTGGTAGTGGCTGGTTGGTAGTGGATGGTTGGTAGTAGATGGTTGGTAGTAGATGGTTGGCAGTGGATGTTTGGTAGTGGATGGTTGGTAGTGGATGGTTGGTAGTAGATGGTTGGTAGCAGATGGTTGGCAGTGGATGTTTGGTAGTGAGTTGTGGTAAGAGACGGCTGATGATAAGTTGTGATGCGCATATTTTGTCTTTACCATCACTTCACTGATCATAATTCTGACACACACTTTACCATCACTTTACTGATCATAATTCTGACACACACTTTACCATCACTTCAGTGATCATAATTCTGACACACACTTTACCATCACTTTACTGATCATAATTCTGACACACACTTTACCATCACTTCACTGATCATAATTCTGACACACACTTTACCATCACTTCACTGATCATAATTCTGACACACACTTTACCATCACTTCACTGATCATAATTCTGACACACACTTTACCATCACTTCAGTGATCATAATTCTGACAGACACTTTACCATCACTTCAGTGATCATAATTCTGACACACACTTTACCTGGTCTGGTCAACATTATTATTCCATTATAATTATTACATTATTTAAAGTTTTTCCTCTTTTCTTCTTTTATAAACATTATGAACAAAATCATGAACTATTCCAGTACTTTATTACAACTGTGTCACACACTTCAATCTTAATACATTCTAAATTTCATACTGACTGGCTGACTCTGCTGACAGCAGAGTCAGTCAGGCTGACAGCAGAGTCAGCCAGGCTGACAGCAGAGTCAGCCAGGCTGACAGCAGAGTCAGACAGGCTGACAGCAGAGTCAGCCAGGATGACAGCAGAGTCAGCCAGGCTGACAGCAGAGTCAGCCAAGCTGACAGCTGTACCACAGATCTGTGCTCTTCTTTATTGTGAATTATTATATAGTTCATACAAGTTTTCTTCTGATGTTTACTTTTCACTTTGATCTACACATAAACATCACTACAAACACCATGCTACCAACATAAACATCACTACAAACACCATGCTACCAACATAAACATCACTACAAACACCATGCTACCAACATAAACATCACTACAAACACCATGCTACCAACATAAACATCACTACAAACACCATGCTACCAACATAAACATCACTACAAACACCATGCTACCAACATAAACATCACAACAAACACCATGCTACCAACATAAACATCACTACAAACACCATGCTACCAACATAAACATCACTACAAACACCATACTACCAACATAAACATCACTACAAACACCATGCTACCAACATAAACATCACTACAAACACCATGCTACCAACATAAACATCACTACAAACACCATGCTACCAACATAAACATCACTACAAACACCATGCTACCAACATAAACATCACTACAAACACCATGCTACCAACATAAACATCACTACAAACACCATGCTACCAACATAAACATCACAACAAACACCATGCTACCAACATAAACATCACTACAAACACCATGCTACCAACATAAACATCACTACAAACACCATACTACCAACATAAACATCACTACAAACACCATGCTACCAACATAAACATCACTACAAACACCATGCTACCAACATAAACATCACTACAAACACCATACTACCAACATAAACATCACTACAAACACCATGCTACCAACATAAACATCACTACAAACACCGTGCTACCAACATAAACATCACTACAAACACCATGCTACTAACATAAACATCACTACAAACACCGTGCTACCAACATAAACATCACTACAAACACCATGCTACTAACATAAACATCACTACAAACACCATGCTACTAACACAAACATCACTACAAACACCGTGCTACCAGCATAAACATCACTACAAACACCATGCTACTAACATAAACATCACTACAAACACCATGCTACTAACATAAACATCACTACAAACACCATGCTACCAACATAAACATCACTACAAACACCATGCTACCAACATAAACATCACTACAAACACCATACTACCAACATAAACATCACTACAAACACCATGCTACCAACATAAACATCACTACAAACACCATGCTACCAACACACATATATTCATACATGTGTAAACGTTCTCATAAACATATCTGCACTCTCCAATATCATTGTATAAATTAAACAATAATATATAATAATGCAAGAGACTTAAGAAAATTCTTAATTATATAATTTAAAATTTCTTAAGAAAACTGAATGAGTGTTACAATATTTGGATGAAATATTTTGGGAAAGGATGTAAATATGAGAGACTTGTGTTTAAGACAGAGAAAATATTCTTATAAATCATCTTAATGAACATTTTGTTTAAGCAGAATAAATTCATTAATGACATAAAAACATTCACCACCACAGATGCAAAACAAAAACTTTCGGTGATGAACATAAAAACTGTCAACTTGATGATTCGATCTCTTGACAATAAGAACTTTGGTGGTGGCTGCCACAACCTGGCCAGTACGACTGTGTGTTAATGTTTATCATACTGTTGTTATGTACTGTAATGTATGAATGTTAACATATATGGCACACTGAATGTTGTGGTGCACTATGTTGCAGAGTTATATAGCACAAAGTCAGTAAGTGCTGAAAAACACACAATTGTAGAAGGTAACTATTGAATGAAGAAGTTTGTTTCACAGGTGAAAGTTCCTCTCTGTTATAATGTGTTTTTTCACCACCATCGTTGTGTTGTGATGTGTATAAAGTCTGTCTGATACACCAGAGATAACACTGTATGTAACCTCTTTGGTAAATATCTGATAGACAGCAACCACCCAGGGAAGTACTACCGTCCTGCCAGATGACTGTGAAACAGAAACCTGTAACTGTTTTGCATGATGGTAGGATTGCTGGTTTCTTTTTCTGTCTCATAAACACGCTAGATAACAGGGATATCTTGCTATTCCTACTTACACTTTGGTCACACTTCACAGACACGCACATGCATATATATATACATACATCTAGGTTTTTTCTCCTTTTTCTACATTGCTCTTGTTCTTCTTTATTTCTTCTATTGTCCATGGGGAAGTGGAAAAGAATTTTTCCTCCGTAAGCCATGCGTGTCGTATGAGGCGACTAAAATGCCGGGAGCAATGGGCTAGTAACCCCTTCTCCTGTAGACATTTACTAAAAAAGAGAAGAAGAAAAGCTTTATAAAACTGGGATGCTTGAATGTGCGTGGATGTAGTGCGGATGACAAGAAACAGATGATTGCTGATGTTATGAATGAAAAGAAGTCGGATGTCATGGCCCTAAGTGAAACAAAGCTGAAGGGGGTAGGGGAGTTTCGGGGGGGGGGAAATATATGGGATTAAATCTGGAGTATCTGAGAGAGTTAGAGCAAAGGAAGGGGTAGCAGTAATGTTGAATGATCAGTTATGGAAGGAGAAAAGAGAATATGAATGTGTAAATGCAAGAATTATGTGGATTAAAGGTTGGATGCGAGAAGTGGGTCATAATAAGCGTGTATGCACCTGGAGAAGAGAGGAATGCAGAGGAGAGAGAGAGATTTTGGGAGATGTTAAGTGAATGTATAGGAGCCTTTGAACCAAGTGAGAGAGTAATCGTGGTAGGGGACCTGAATGCTAAAGTAGGAGAAACTTTTAGAGAGGGTGTGGTAGGTAAGTTTGGGGTGCCAGGTGTAAATGATAATGGGAGCCCTTTGATTGAACTTTGTATAGAAAGGGGTTTAGTTATAGGTAATACATATTTTAAGAAAAAGAGGATAAATAAGTATACAAGATATGATGTAGGGCGAAATGACAGTAGTTTGTTGGATTATGTATTGGTAGATAAAAGACTGTTGAGTAGACTTCAGGATGTACATGTTTATAGAGGGGCCACAGATATATCAGATCACTTTCTAGTTGTAGCTACACTGAGAGTAAAAGGTAGATGGGATACAAGGAGAACAGAAGCATCAGGGAAGAAAGAGGTGAAGGTTTATAAACTAAAAGAGGAGGTAGTTAGGGAAAGATATAAACAGCTATTGGAGGATAGATGGGCTAATGAGAGCATAGGCAATGGGGTCGAAGAGGTATGGCGTAGGTTTAAAAATGTAGTGTTAGAGTGTTCAGCAGAAGTTTGTGGTTACAGGAAAGTGGGTGCGGGAGGGAAGAGGAGCGATTGGTGGAATGATGATGTAAAGAGAGTAGTAAGGGAGAAAAAGTTAGCATATGAGAAGTTTTTACAAAGTAGAAGTGATGCAAGGAGGGAAGAGTATATGGAGAAAAAGAGAGAGGTTAAGAGAGTGGTGAAGCAATGTAAAAAGAGAGCAAATGAGAGAGTGGGTGAGATGTTATCAACAAATTTTGTTGAAAATAAGAGAAAGTTTTGGAGTGAGATTAACAAGTTAAGGAAGCCTAGAAAACAAATGGATTTGTCAGTTAAAAATAGGAGAGGAGAGTTATTAAATGGAGAGTTAGAGGTATTGGGAAGATGGAGAGAACATTTTGAGGAATTGTTAAATGTTGATGAAGATAGGGAAGCTGTGATTTCGTGTATAGAGCAAGGAGGAATAACATCTTGTAGGAGTGAGGAATAACATCTTGTAGGAGTGAGGAAGAGCCAGTTGTGAGTGTGGGGAAAGTTCGTGAGGCAGTAGGTAAAATGAAAGGGGGTAAGGCAGCCGGGATTGATGGGATAAAGATAGAAATGTTAAAAGCAGGTGGGGATATAGTTTTGGAGTGGTTGGTGCAATTATTTAATAAATGTATGAAAGAGGGTAAGGTACCTAGGGATTGGCAGAGAGCATGCATAGTTCCTTTGTATAAAGGCAAAGGGGACAGAAGAGAGTGCAAAAATTATTGGGGGATAAGTCTTTTGAGTATACCTGCTAAAGTGTATGGTAGAGTTATTATTGAAAGAATTAAGAATAAGACAGAGAATAGGATAGCAGATGAACAAGGAGGCTTTAGGAAAGGTAGGGGGTGTGTGGACCAGGTGTTTACAGTGAAACATGTAAGTGAACAGTATTTAGATAAGGCTAAAGAGGTCTTTGTGGCATTTATGGATTTGGAAAAGGCGTATGACAGGGTGGATAGGGGGGCAATGTGGCAGATGTTGCAGGTGTATGGTGTAGGAGGTAGGTTACTGAAAGCAGTGAAGAGTTTTTACGAGGATAGTGAGGCTCAAGTTAGAGTATGTAGGAAAGAGGGAAATTATTTCCCAGTAAAAGTAGGCCTTAGACAAGGATGTGTGATGTCACCGTGGTTGTTTAATATATTTATAGATGGGGTTGTAAGAGAAGTAAATGCGAGGGTCTTGACAAGAGGCGTGGAGTTAAAAGATAAAGAATCACACATAAAGTGGGAGTTGTCACAGTTGCTCTTTGCTGATGACACTG
Source organism: Cherax quadricarinatus (assembly GCF_038502225.1). Classification (NCBI taxonomy): domain Eukaryota; kingdom Metazoa; phylum Arthropoda; class Malacostraca; order Decapoda; family Parastacidae; genus Cherax; species Cherax quadricarinatus. The sequence continues at coordinate 147,773 of NW_027195451.1, read as the reverse complement.
TGCTCTTGGGATATTCTGAAGAGAAGTTGCAGAGATTGGTGGATGAATTTGGTAGGGTGTGCAAAAGAAGAAAATTAAAAGTGAATACAGGAAAGAGTAAGGTTATGAGGTTATGGGGTTTTACCATCAATCCCCGAGTGTGGAGTTGAATTATACGCATCTACCAGTCTATTTAACACTTTTGAATAATTAAATGTATTGGCACTTGTCATATACTTGTATAATTTACGCTTCAACGTTTGCAAGACTCTCTGCAATGGAAGCTTTAGTTTCATTCGAAAATATATGATTACTCTGGAGATAATTCTGTATCTGTTTATTTAGAAATTCCCCCCCCCTTTATCTATAAATAATCTCGATAAATTATTCGCCTTATCATTCTCCAATATGTTTTGTAATGGATGTAAAGTGCTCGGTCCGTCTTTCTTTTTCATGAGTACTGCTTGTAAATATCTTGAAAAACATCGATACACACGAGAATTTATTTATATCCATCATTATATCTGGATAATTTAGACATATCACCCAAATCACAGGTTAATATCACTCTGGGTTTGGATGCAATTATTTTACTGCCAGGAAACTTCTTTGGTTTAAGAACATGTAAAGTATATGATATTTCTGAATTTAAGAAATTTCTGACCTCTTTCAAGGTTATGGACGGATCAATCTTTTTTACAGCTGTACATAAACTGTTTACACCAGAGAATGATCCCACAGAGCCAGGATCTCTATAAACCTTTTAAATTAATTTTGTTCGCTCCATTGGTATACAATTTTGTAGGAATCCTGACGTAACACATTGGTTCGCAACTGTAATGCTTCTGGTGTATTTAATGCAAGGTCTATGAATAAATAACCAAAGGGTGATCGATTTATGGCAGATTCATATATATTTACAAATTCTTTATTTTTACCGAAAACTTGTCGCCCCAGAATCTCTACTTGTCCAAGATCCCTCATTTTAAATAAAGCAAAATGCGTGGCGTTTAAAGCCATGGTACGACTATATCGTCCTCCGTGAAATATATTTTGAGTAATCAGAATAATGCTTATATTATGATGTCTACCTTTAGTAAAACATTCGAGAATAATTTCACTGTTACCAGCTTTTAAAAATAGATCATCAACAATAATTATTGTATTTTCATCGGATGATGCAATGACATTCTGTGGGTCGATAATATCTTTACTTAATGTTAATTTATGAGATATCTCTGAATCTTGTTCTAAGGAATGTGATGTCACCCCGCATATTATAATGTTATGAAATTTCTCATGGTATAACTTTAATAATTTTGATGTGAAATAAGATTTGCCACTATTCGAATAACCGGCAATGATAATCCTTGATGGATAACGAAATATATTAACGTCAGCAGATGTGTATGTTGCCAAGTTCATTGTACTGTCGAGAGAAATTATGTTTACCATAGAGAGGTGACTTGTACACTGTAAGTGTTAATGGGTTTTCAAGATATATAGCAGCTAAGTTAATGAGGGAGGAGACACAGAGCAACCTGCTAATGCGGAGCGGGACTACCTCACCAAAATTAGATAGTTTATGGTACCGATTGACACGGATGTTCAGTAAGGAGATACGTAATGACCATGTGATTTTCTACCTTGGATGTGAACACCATTTCATGGCGTCTGTCTGCCCTGTGTTGACACAGGTGTTCAGTAAGGAGATACGTAATGACTATGTGATTTTCTACCTTGGATGTGAACACCATTTCATTGTGGCCGTCTGTCTGACCCGTGTTGACACATGTGTTCAGTAAGGAGATACGTAATGACTATGTGATTTTCTACCTTGGGTGTGAACACCATTTCATGGTGGCCGTCTGTCTGACCCGTGTTGACACAGGTGTTCAGTAAGGAGATACGTAATGACTATGTGATTTTCTACCTTGGGTGTGAACACCATTTAATGGCGGCCGTCTGTCTGACCTGTGTTGACAAAAGTGTTCAGTAAGGAGATTATCGCCGGAGGGGGTTGTACAAAAATCATGACGCAATACTTTGGGGGTGACCCATATAAGGTCAAGGAGTCTCTCAGAGCGGGGATGAGTAGTATTTAGACTGGTTATAAATGACCATAATTTTTAAAGGGGTGGACCGGTAAGCCAGCGGAAGGCCTCGGTCAGATGACCAAAAGCTGCAAAGGCGGGTCATCATCTGACTAAGACCCGCGTCAGGAAACATTTGTCCTGTTTCCTGACGAACCTTACCTAACCTCAGAGCGGGGATTGTGTTTCCATCCGTCAAGCCTCATCTTCCAACGGTGAATCCACACACATCATGGAGAAAGGTAAGTTGTACTTAGAAAATCGTGATATGTGGTGAAACAGATATTATTTAACAAGTGGAATGATATAACGGAAAAAATGTTTTGGGTTAATTTTGTTGTTGGAGCATACGAGTGAAATTTTTACTGGAAAAGTGCTTTAATAAGTGAAATTCTTAACAGAGGATAAGAAAAGAATATACGCGAATTACTTGGAAGCATTAGTGAAGAGGAGACTGTCGATAAGAAGACGAAGATCGTTAGAAATCAAGAGAGGAGGTATACATGGCGATGAGAGGTTGTTAGAATTACAGAATGAGTGGGATCACATAGATGTATTATGGAAGAAGGCTGTACAAACATGTATGTATCCAAATTGTGATCAGTGCCTTTTACTTCTGTTGTAAAACTGTTGTGAAAAATATTTATCGCAAAATTGTGTTAGTCACTCGAGAAAGATTTTTGTTCTATTCATTAAAATCTTAATTCGTAATATGTAAAAACCGAGAACGGTGAAAGATTTTGTTCTATTCATTGAAATTTTAATACGTAATTTGTAAAAATATTTTTTTGGGTTATGAATTGGATATACTTTTTTCCTCTGCAGGAAATACACCTGGTACTGTTGTGAATGAAACTGAGAGTAATGACGCGCAGCTTGGAGGTGCGACGGGGAATGAAGATGAGAGTGCAGGTAGTTCTGCTAGTGTTGGTACCTCACAGCGCGGAGGTGCACCGGGGGTGTGGATACTTCTGACCCCATTAATGAAGATGATGAGAGTAACTACCTCACATGACGTGTCTGACAGTAATGTCGCACACAATAGTGGAGGTGAAGATGAGAGAGCAACTACCTCACATGATGAGAGACCAGAAATTATCACACACATCCAGAATTTTAGAGGTAGGCATACAGTGAGGAAATATAGTGTTCCTTCAACTTATAACAGAGAGTTAAGAATGTATTTACATGCTTATAGGGATTATTTTATAGATCAGATGCGAGATATGTATGATAGATCACCTCTAGCAATGTCGCTCAGAATCCACCCGATTATAGTTATAAGGACATTACGTCAAAACTTATCGGGTGATGATCAAAATGGACAATTTGTGATAAATTTAGCGTTTGAGTTAGTAAGTGAAGAGGGAATCTCTGAAGTATTTGATCGATGGGTGGGAACGATATTAGAAAGATACGAGACACAGTTGCAAGATCAGGAAGGATCTGGTTGGATCATAGATCAAATCGAATCTTTCAGTATCGAATACGTTAAAGTAGAATTCAGAGTACAAGTAGGATCATATGTGGCATATCCCAAGAAACTGCGAGTGAACCAATATGTATTTAATCCAGAGATTAATGATGGGTTATGTGTACTGCGTGCTTTTGCTGCCTGTCAATGTCATAAAAAGAACATGTCATGGGGTGATATCCCCAGAGCAGTTAATACTAAGAAAGGATGTCTTAATCATGCAAAATCTTCTATAGACGATTTTCCCATTACATGTGATAAGTTAGGTATATTAGAGAAGGAAAATAAAGTGTCATTATATGTTTATCAATTAAGAAAGGATCAAGGTGGGACATTTGTGGCTATGTGTCGTAAGGGGAATAAGAAATATAAGGACATCATGTGTGCGTTATTGTTGAATGAAAGTCATTTGGTTTTAATTAAAGATTTTGACGGGTATGTTAGAACGATAATGACAGAAAAAGATGTAAAGAAGCACTGTCATAGTTGTTTGATGAAGTTGAATACACAGGAAGAGTTAGATACCCACGAAGATGGAAGCAAAATCAATCAGATTCTCGTATTCCCCCGGAAGGAACAATTGTACACTTTAAAAATTTTAGTCATACACATTCCAGCGAATACATCGGTGTATTTGATTTCGAAAGTGCATTAGACACCACTCTCCCGGCAGGTAAAATTGAGTCTCGTCATAAAGCCATTGCCTATTGTTATATTATATTTGATCGCAAAGGAGAAATAGTGTGTATGAAGAGTTATAAGGGGGAGGATGCTGTTAATCATTTCATGTTAGTGGTGAATGGACTAAAATAAAGTTTAGAAGAGAGTATCATGTAATCCATATGACAGAGGAGGATAAGATGAATTCTCAGATCACTTGTGAATTATTTAGTAACACCTTCAAAAATGCCCAAGACAAACATAAACATCATGACCATACTTCAAAATTCAATAATTATATTGGTGCATATTGTGGTCGTTGTAATTTGCAGTGTAAAGAAAAGAGTGAGGAATTATTACTTTTTTGTCATAACATGTCGTATGATTTAGGAATAATATTAAAGGAATTGCAGGTTGATAAATATAAAATTAAACTTCATTCGAAACAAGGACTCAGATTCTTGAAAGTAGACATAGGTAAGGTTAGGTTTCAAGATTCTCTGTCTTTATTGAATGGCTCTCTTTCCACTTTAGCAGATCAACATATCAAGGCAGGTAAATCACTGAAATATACAGAGGCTATTCTGAAAGATGTGCCTCAGGATGTCTTACCTTTATTATGTAAAGTAAAACAAGTTTTGTGTTATGATTATATTGATAGTTTAAAGAAACTCGATGAAACAAAATTGCCGAGTAAAGAACATTTTTTTAATTCTTTGAGAAATAGTGCTATTAGTCAGGAAGATTATGATCATCATGCTTTGAAAGTGTTTGACCTGGGTAAATGTAAGACTTTAGGAGATTATTTGATGTTATATCTCAGGACAGATGTTGGATTGTTAGCCGATGTCTTCATGGAGTGGCGTAAAACACTCAGAGATGTATATATAAGCTAGATGTTAGTAATTATATAAGTTTACCTTCATTCAGTTGGGATGCATTCCTCTTGAAAACTAATGTAAAATTAGATATGATATATTCCCATGAGTTATATGACTTGATTAAAAGGAATCTCAGAGGAGGGTTTACGTGTGCAATTAATCAATATACTAAAGCAGATAATCCCTTAATCCCAATTTTGATGTTGAGAGTGGAATGGACACCCATATTTTATATATATAGATTTTAATTGTTTGTATGCTAGTGCAATGGTTGAAGCTCTTCCACAGAATGGTATAAGAAAATTATCGAATGAGGAGAAGATTGCTTTCCTCGATGTGGGATTAAGTAATGTTTCGTGTGAAGGTCAAAAGGGTTACTGGATAGAATGTGATACCAAGTACGTGACCCCTGAGGTAGCTAGACGTACTGATAAATTTCCTTTGATATTATCACGCATGAATATATCACAAGAGATGTTATCTCCTTATTGCGAATCTATATTGAAAAATGAAGGTAGAAAGATCCCCAAATCTAATGCGAAATTAGTGGCCAGTCATTTACCTCAGAAAAATTATTTGATCAGTCTTGAATCTTGAATCGAGGACGACGAGAGCTGTCGTAAGATGGGAAGGAAGAAGGATAAGGAAGGATGGAAATAACTGGAAAAGGATGGGGAGGAGGGGAAGAGGAGAAATCAAGGCAAGTGGCCCAACCACTTTGGGACATGTGGTACAAAAGTACTGGAGACGTAGATGGAGAGGCTTGAATGATGTCATTGCCTGGCTCACTAGGAGAGGATGGCGAAAGCAGCGGCAGGAGCTGGGAGTGTCAGAAGGCAGCAAGCAGGATGAGTTGGTTATGGTCTTAAACCGTTTTTCAGTGCGTTAAATTGTTTTCGAGAGATTTGTATCACACGTATGGGAGAGCTGTAGTAGTATTCGTTGGTTTGGAGTTGGTGGAGTATCTGGTTGTAGGTAGGGTATGGTCTTTCTTCGCTTTGGTACGATGCAGTGTTGTCTTGGAGATGTTGGATGAGTTCTAGGCGAGTCATGCTTGCGGGGTATTGCCTCGTGGTGTAGAATGTGAGTCCTTTGTGTTTAACCCATGGTGTTACAGGTAATCGACGTGAGCTAGGTAGAGAAGGCGGTGGTGGAGTAGAGGAACGTGGTGTTGCTTCGTTTTCAACTTCAGTAGACGAATTGGAAGATGTTTCTGGTGGCAAGGCTTCTGATTGGTTGGATTCAGTGAGAGGTGGTGGCGGTGGAGGCTTCTCATTGGTCGTTGTTGGATTTACGTCGCTAGTTGGTGGTGTTGATGGAACTTCTGCGGGGTGACATCACATCCCTTAGAACAAGATTCAGAGATATCTCATAAATTAACATTAAGTAAAGATATTATCGACCCACAGAATGTCATTGCATCATCCGATGAAAATACAATAATTATTGTTGATGATCTATTTTTAAAAGCTGGTAACAGTGAAATTATTCTCGAATGTTTTACTAAAGGTAGACATCATAATATAAGCATTATTCTGATTACTCAAAATATATTTCACGGAGGACGATATAGTCGTACCATGGCTTTAAACGCCACGCATTTTGCTTTATTTAAAATGAGGGATCTTGGACAAGTAGAGATTCTGGGGCGACAAGTTTTCGGTAAAAATAAAGAATTTGTAAATATATATGAATCTGCCATAAATCGATCACCCTTTGGTTATTTATTCATAGACCTTGCATTAAATACACCAGAAGCATTACAGTTGCGAACCAATGTGTTACGTCAGGATTCCTACGAAATTGTATACCAATGGAGCGAACAAAATTAATTTAGAAGGTTTATAGAGATCCTGGCTCTGTGGGATCATTCTCTGGTGTAAACAGTTTATATACAGCTGTAAAAAAGATTGATCAGTCCATAACCTTGAAAGAGGTCAGAAATTTCTTAAATTCAGAAATATCATATACTTTACATGTTCTTAAACCAAAGAAGTTTCCTGGCAGGAAAATAATTGCACCCAAACCCAGAGTGATATTAACCTGTGATTTGGGTGATATGTCTAAATTATCCAGATATAATGATGGATATAAATAAATTCTCGTGTGTATCGATGTTTTTCAAGATATTTACAAGCAGTACTCATGAAAAAGAAAGACGGACCGAGCACTTTACATGCATTACAAAACATATTGGAGAATGATAAGGCGAATAATATATCGAGATTATTTATAGATAAAGGGGGGGGGAATTTCTAAATAAACAGATACAGAATTATCTCCAGAGTAATCATATATTTTCGAATGAAACTAAAGCTTCCATTGCAGAGAGAGTCTTGCAAACGTTGAAACGTAAATTATACAAGTATATGACAAGTGCCAATACATTTAATTATTCAAAAGTGTTAAATAGACTGGTAGATGCGTATAATTCAACTCCGCACTCGGGGATTGATGGTAAAACCCCATTGCAAGTCCATGGTATTACGACATTGAATGATATAAGGAATCAGTTTCGCATAAATTATAATAAAAATGGAAGATCCAATAAGAAACGAATCAGTAAGAAATTGGCTGTTGGAGATGCAACAAGAATGACTCTGAGCAGGAGATCATCCACGTTTAACCGAGGGTTTCACACACAAAATAAAGAGGAAATATTTAAAATATATAGAATTAATAATTCTCAACCTATAACAACATATCATTTGGAAGATTTGAAAGGTGAAAAGATTAAAGGATCATTTTATCGCGAAGAATTGACCCCAGTCACACCACCTCCAGAATATATTATCCACAAAGTATTGAAACGAAAAAAAATTGGTGGAATTACGCATTATTTGGTATCTTATAAAGGTTATGATTCCACTTTTAATTCGTGGGTCAAAGAAGGAGATTTGTTGACGGTACAATGAAAAAATAATTATTAGAAAAAATTAAAGAATTAACTGCATTACTTAATAGTCTCCCAGGCAATCAACGGAAGATTTTATTACAACAGTTTAAGACAACACACATAAGTTATATCAGTGAGATTTTCAATAATTTGATCAAGAATAAAATACAATTAGACCCTAAAATATTTAAAAAGTACAAAAACGAGATTAGAGCATTAGCTTGTAAGAAAATTGGTTTTCAGCGTAAAAAGAAATATTTGTTGAGTATCAGAGGTGGATAGCAGTAGATATTATTTGAAGATTGTTTAATAAATCATGAAAGAATTTTATCTTGTACCAACTTCAGTTATGAACCGGAAATTAAAATGGTATAAAATACCGACAGGTTGTTAGGTAAGACACATATGCAACAGTTAGGTATCTTTATTTCGAAACGTTTCGCCTACACAGTAGGCTTCTTCAGTCGAGTACAGAAAAGTTGATAGAAGCAGAAGATACTTAAAGACGATGTAATCAGTCCATCACCCTTAAAGTTTTGAGGTGGTCAGTCCCTCAGTCTGGAGAAGAGCATTGTTCCATAGTATGAAACAATATGGAGATGAAGTGACAGGATGGAGCCTTATATAGCGCCAGGAGGTGAGACGTAGGTCACTAGAAGAGGAAAGAACGCAGATGTTGGGAGGTCAGGTCCCTCTCAAATCCAGCCGCTCTCACTAGTAGAGGCTGTCGATGTTGATTGCAGGTCTGTACCAAGATACCCTTGTGTTGCAGTGTCTGACAGATTGAACATTAAAATGGTATAAAATACCGACAGGTTGTTAGGTAAGACTCATATGCAACAGTTAGGTATCTTTATTTCGAAACGTTTCGCCTACACAGTAGGCTTCTTCAGTCGAGTACAGAAAAGTTGATAGAAGCAGAAGATACTTGAAGACGATGTAATCAGGTGGTCAGTCCCTCAGTCTGGAAGAGAAGCATTGTTCCATAGTATGAAACAATATTGTTTCATACTAGCATTCTTTCGTAATAATGAGACAACAAGTAGTACTGTTACAGCAGCTGATTTCGATGCTGTTAAGAAAGACGAAGGTAAATTATCGAATGTAAATACTTGTTTCCCTTTGATGCTGGATGTGAGTAGTTTTCACGAATATATCCTGGATAGTGTCGAATATCAATTGAGACTTGAATTACATTCATCCACATGGGCAATTATGGCACCATTAGCCGGAAACATATAAATATAATATTAATTCCATTAAATTATGGATCGATAACGTTATTCCGTATACGAATGCATTAATTGCATTGAATTCAAGCATGAGGGTAAACCCGCAGGGGTGTGAATATCTATTCAAGAAGACATTATTTAAATCATATATTCTGGCATCTAATCAAACACAATTGATCGCAGATAATCCTTGTGGACAAGTCATACCCGATAAGATATTTATTATAATAGTCGATATGAAGACATATGATGGAGGATATAATTTTAATCCATTATATTTTCAACATGAAGATTTGAATCATTTCAGGGTTACAATTAATTCAGAAATGATTCTTAATATTGACTGTAAGTTCCCTACACATGCGAGTAGGTTATATTACGCTACCTTGAAATCTCTGGGTTTGGAGACTGATCATCTGATTACATATAAGAGTTTTCTCCAAGGCAGAACTATATTAGGTGTTGACCTGAGAAGTGAACAGGTCAAGAATGCTATATCTGTCGAGAAGAATGGTAATTTGAGAATAGATATGACATTTGGTAAACCGAAAGATGAGAAAAGAATTTGTCTGATGTTTGGTGAAACTAATGCGATTTTAAATATAAATGAAAATAGAACAGTGATAGTGCATACGCGAGTAAAGGCTATGAATTGTGAAGAAATAAATATTGCCTTGAAACATCATACGGGAAGATATGCCTCGTATTTGGGATGTTTTGCCGCAAATAATATAAATGAAGTTATTATGAGGATAAAAGATAAGCCGGTAATTTTCATCATTAATATATTGAACGATCAAGATGAAAATATGGCTCATTGGATTACTATATATGTGAACAAACACATATTATTATATTTAGATAGTTTCGGGGTGGATTTAAAACATTATACAAATATATATGAGAAAATTATATACAAGAGAAATTTCATGTACGGTATTAATCAGAGGATTCAACATGAAAAGTCATTGTTGTGCGTCTTATATGCTATATATTTTGTGTATAAGTTAACAAATTATATCGTCAAGAAAATTATACCATATTTATTTAAAGATTTTAGTAGAAATAAATTAAAGAATGATCAATTTATATTGAAATATGCATATGAGCATTTCAATATGCCATAATGTACAAGTGTATTTGCTAATAATTCAACGTGGAATTATGAAAATCTGTGTAAAATATTGGAATTATCGTACGGTGGGTAGAGCCTGAGGCGTTTAGAGGCGGAGCAAAGGTCACAACATTGGTATCAAATGACCGTGCTAGGTCACTGTTTGGATCTACTGTAATTCAAGAACAAATCGGGTCAAGGATGAATCCAATTCAGTGCTCCGTTGGAGGTGTCTACGAGGAGGTCAGACAGTATCCCTGTGTATGTTGGATTAATCAACATCCTCCTGCGGTAAATGGTAAGTGATTTTGTTCATTAACCAAGTGAATCTTGTTGTAATAGTGAAAAAACTTTTTCTTTTATTCTTTTACACATAAATTATTTTTTAGAACTGTATGTATTAACCAGTAAAAAAAAACTTTTGCACTTTAATGCATTTAAAGGTGCACCTTATTCTTCTAATCGGGAAAAAAAATTTCTTTGCCAGATATGAATATAATGCGGATGTTGGAACTTATTGCGCAAATCAAATCCGACAGGAACAAATTATTTGGGTTTGTTAGGAGGGAGATCCACCCCACCAGACGTAGTGCATCTCTCCCCCACCCCGCCTCCTACCCACCCGTATGGAGATGCTGCTGCCCCTCCTACCAACGTTGAGATTGCGCCTTCTCCCAGACCTCATGTGAATGTCGAGAATGTGCCTCCTACTCATGGAGTTGATGTTAACGCTTTTATCCAGGACACTGTAACTCCTACCCACGTCGAGATCGCACCTTCTCCCCAGTTTCATGTGGATGTCGCTGCCGCTACGTCTAGCACTAATAATAATAATGTGAATAAAGAGATTAATATGAGAGGAGAATGTGCCAGTAGCTGTTATTATGATAAATGTGTATGGAGTGAGATGGAATATTTCACGACAAATTCCCAACCTAGTTTGTGTGTTGTTGAGGATTCCACGCCATCCCCCATAAATTATCCACCGGCTTCCCCACCATCACCCTCCACAGAAGTCTATTATATATCAGATGACGACGAAGAAGATCCAGAACAAAACGCACCGAATTTCTTCAAGAGAAGAAGCAGGGGAGCAACGAGTACCCTAAGAGACAACAAAATAAGTGTCAGGCCCCCAAAAGTGTTCAACTGCCTCCAAGCATACATAAGGGGGATTACCAATAGACCGCTGGCGCCTTCAATAAGGCTCTGGACAGGCACCTAAAATCAGTACCTGATCAGATGGGCTGTGGTTCGTACGTCGGTTTACGTGCAGCCAAAACTAATAGCCTGGTTGATCAGGCCCTGGTCCACCACGAGGCTTGGTCACAGACTGGGCCACGGGCGCGTTGACCCCTGAAACACTCTCCAGATATACTCCAGATATACTGTCATGCATCCTGTTTCACGATTGTCTAGTTATATGCTATAGTTATCACATTTGTGAAGTTACGCTTTGGTTATCACCATTTTGATGATATAAATTTTTCATCATCGGCTTGTGATGTTATGTTACCGTTGTTACTGTTAGTTGTGGTAAAGATGATGGACTGGTCTATGACCAGGCCAAGGGGTCGTTAACTCATGAAAACTCTCTTCTTATTCTACGAGAGAGAGAGAGAGTGTGTGTGTGTGAGTGTGTGTGTGTGTGTGTGTGTGTGTGTGTGTGTGTGTGTGTGTGTGTGTGTGTGTGTGTGTGTGTGTGTGTGTGTGTGTGTGTGTGTGTGTGTGCCCACCTATTTGCACTCACTTATTTAGGGTTGCAGGGGTCGAGAGAGAGCTCCTGGTCCAGCCTTTTGACTGATCGCTACTAGGTTCTGTCTCTCCCTGCTCCATGACCTTTATCATACCTCGTCTTAAAGCTATAAATAGCTTTAAGACGAGGTTCCTGCCTCCACTACATTACATGATTTTTCCACTTCCTGAGAACTCTAAGACTGAAGAAATACTTCCTAACATCCCTTTGACTCATCTGAGTCTTCAATTTCCAATTGTGACCCCTTGTTTCTGTGTTCCATCTCTGGAACATCCCGTCTCTGTCCCCCTTATCTATTCCTCGCAGTATTTTGTACGTCGTTATCATGTTTACCCTAACCCTCCTGTCCTCCAGTGTTGTTAGGCTCATTTCCCTTAACGTTTCTTCGTAGGACATTCCCCTTAGCTCTGGAACTAACCTTGTTGCAAATCTTTGCAACAAGGTTAGTTTAATATGTTTATTATGCACCCCATACCCATCCTGTGGGCGGTAGTCAAAAGATTACAGAGGTACATAATTGGTCCAGGGACTGGACTCCAAAGTTTTGATAGCTGAGTAAGTTACAGAGGTAATGAATTCACAATTTACAAAGGTAATGAACTCACAATTTACAAAGGTAATGATCTCCAGGTAGGTCTAGTCACAATCATGACAAGTTACAAAGGTATTTACAGATTACAGAGGTACGTAATGGGTCCAGGGACTGGGCTCCCAAAGTTGTGATGGCTGAACTAGGTACAAGGTAATGAGCTCACAAGTTACAAAGGTAATGAATCCTGTAAGAATGGTTACTTACGTTTATACATGGCTACAATCATGAACAAATTATAGAGTAATGAACAATTCACACTTCCACACCCGGTCACAACTGTAATGAGTTATTGGTGCAAATATTGATTGTTGAGACACACACACACACACACACACACACACACACATACACATACAAAAACTCATACACACACACGCACACAAACTCATACACACACACGCACACACACTCATACACACACACACACACACACACACACTCATACACACACACACTCATACACACACACACACACTCATATACACTCATACACATACACACGCACACACAAACACACACACAAACACACACACACACACACACACACACACACACACACACACACACACACACAGGAGCTTGGACTTGACCCCTGCAATCTCAACTAGGTGAGTGCACACACATACACACACACACACACACACACACACACACACACACACACACACACACACACACACACACACACACACACACGCACACATGTGGTAATGCTTTATTTACAGCTAGCAAAGTCAGGGTATTTCTCCAGAATGGTCTATAATATACCACTGTGGATAAAGTACTTTGCCATTTCTTGAACATTTCTGAGCGAGTTGTTTCTAAATTCATTAATTTTATCACACTCCAGTACATAATGACGCAGGGTGTGACAATAGTCCATCTGGCAAAGTTTACATTTCGTTTGGTCTACATCTGGTGGTGGTGATTTAACCTGCCAAAGATACTTGTAACCCAGCCGGAGCCGGGCAGTAGTGACATCCAAGAGTCTGCTTATTTTGTTGGATGGACCATAGACATGTGGCTCCTCCTGCATGATAGAATGATGATAGATGGACTCACTGGTGTCAATCTCCCTGAGCCTTAAGTCCATAAAATTCAGTTGAAGTTCTTTTCGTATTATTGTTCTCAAACTACTACCTGACAAGCCAAGATTGTAATCTACTCCCTCTTTGAAAGCATACAGCTTAGCCAATTTATCAGTTCTATCATGCATCTGAAGACCAATGTGAGATGGAATCCACAGCATGTGCACTCTGACTCCACTGTCCACAATCCTACCATATGATTAAAAATGTGTTAATTGAATTTTCTAAAATGGTGAAAGTATGAAATGGAAAGCATTTGATTGAACTTTGTATAGAAAAAGGATAAATAAGTGTACAAGATATGGTGTAGGGCGAAATGACAGTAGTTAGTTGGACTACGTAATGGTAGATAAAAGAGTGTTGGGTAGATTTCATGATGTACATGTTTATAGAGGGGCCAGAGATATATTAGATCACTTTTTAGTTGTAGCTACACTGAGAGTAAAAGGTAGATGGGATACAAATAAAATAGAAGCAGCAAGTAAGAGAGAAGTGAAGGTTTATAAACTAAAGAAGGAGGCAGTTAGGGTAAGATATAAACAACTGCTGGAGGATAGATGGGCTAGTGTGAGTATAGGCAATGGGGTAGAAGATGTATGGGGCAAGTTTAGGAATACAGTGTTAGAGTGTTCAGCAGAAGTTTGTGGTTACAGGAAAGTGGGTGTGGGAGGGAAGAAGAGTGATTGGTGGAATAGTGATGTAAAGAGAGTAGTAAGAGAGAAAAGTTAGCATATGAGAGGATTTTACAAAGTAGAAGTGGTGCAAGGAAGGAAGAGTATATGGACAGAAAATGAGAGGTTAAAAGAATGTGAAGCAATGTAAAAAGAGAGCAAATGAAAGAGTGCGTGAGATGTTATCAACAAATTTTGTTGAAAATTTGAAAAAGTTTTGGAGTGAGATTTATAAGTTGAGAAAGCCTAGGAAAAGAATGGATTCGTTATTTAAAAATAAGAGAGTAGAGTTATTAAATGGACACTTAGAGATATTGGGAAGATGGAGGGAATACTTTGAGGAATTGTTAAATGTTGATGAAGATAGAGAAGCTGTGATTTTGTGTTCAGGGCAAGGAGGAATGGAAACAAACACATATGAAGTTTAATGTGATCCTTTATTGGCAACGTTTCGCCCACACAGTGGGCTTTTTCAAGTAACAAACAGATCTACCTGGGGTGGAAGGTACTTGAGTATTTATAGTCAGGTTCAGAATGCTGAGGTCAAGTGGAGAATGCTGCATCTGATGATCTACCGGGTGGGGTTATAGCTACCCAAGATTTTAGACTCTATAACCCCACCCGGTAGATCATCAGATGCAGCATTCTCCACCTGACCTCAACATTCTGAACCTGACTATAAATACTCACGTACCTTCCACCCAGGTAGATTTGTTTGTGACTTGAAAAAGCCCACTGTGTGGGCGAAACGTTGTCAATAAAGGATCACATTAAACTGCATATGTGTTTATGTTTCCATTGTGTCGGTATTTTATACCATTTATTTGCAAGGAGGAATAACATCTTATAGGAGTGAGGAAGAACCATTTGTGAGTAAGGGAGAAGTGCGTGGGGCAGTGAGTAGAATGAAAGGGGGTAAGGCAGCTGGGATTCATGGAATAAAGATAGAAATGTTAAAAGAAGGTTGGGATATAGTTTGGAGTGGTTAGTGTTTTTATTTAATATATGTATGGAAGAGGTTAAGGTACCTAGGGATTAGCAGAGAGCATGCATAGTTCCTTGGTTTAAAAGCAAAGGGGACAAAAGGGAGTGTAAAAATTATAGGGGAATAAGTCACTTTGCATAAGGAGAGTGAAAACATAATTAAATGAAGCATCAAGACTTAGAGGTAGGATGTGACAATAAACGTTTAATGAAGTCTTGACAATGATGAAGGAAAGGATGAGGAAAAGACTTAAGAAGTGGAGGGAGAGGAAATGATAGAGAGAAGAGGAACGCGAAGATTGTGAGTTTAAGGAAACCCATATAAATCAGGCAGAGATGCACAGATAACAAGAAAATGTTGAAGATCAGCAATGTTTAGAGAGAGTAGGAAGTTTGTGGGTGAAAGTTCTCTTGATGCACTCAAAGGTGTTAGAAACAAATAAACAAGGACACGACTCTTCTGAAATAATCCTCGCAATTAAGGACAACCACCGAATTGTCTTTGTGGAAAGGAAAGATAACATGAGCAGTAGCAAATTTTTCAAGTCAGGGAAAGATGATATAGGTGAAGAATATGGAGTTTCTTTAATTAAAAGTAGCTGTCAAGGGCACGGATGATAGACATGTTAGGGACACAGAGACTGGGGAAAGGAGCCACTAAAACTCATGAGAGGAAACATAAACACTTATGCAGTTTAATATGATCCTTTATTGACAACGTTTCGCCCACACAGTGGGCTTTTTCAAGTCACAAACAGATAGGTTTGTGACTTGAAAAAGCCCACTGTGTGGGCGAAAAGTTGTCAATAAGGATCACATTAAACTGCATAAGTGTTTATGTTTCCATTGTGTCGGTATTTTATACAATTTATTTTCATCAAAACTCACGAGAACTGGAAAAGTGAGAAAGAAAAGACAAAAGACAATAAATGTGGTTGATGTTAAGGAAGAGGGACAGGAAAGATTAGTAACACAGTCAGTAAGAAAGAGTCAGGACTGGCAGAGATAATACCATGCAGTTTATTCTGTCGTGCAGTGCTATGCAGGTCTGAAATAAGGTGAACAGCGTCAAGGACAATGGTAGTATGAAGGTTGAACATTAAAATGGTATAAAATACAGACAGGTTGTTAGGTAAGACACATATGCAACAGTCAGGTATCTTTATTTCGAAACGTTTCGCCTACACAGTAGGCTTCTTCAGTTGAGTACAGAAAAGTTGACAGAAGCAGAAGATACTTGAAGACGATGTAATTAGTCCATCACCCTTGAAGTTTTGAGGTGGTCAGTCCCTCAGTCTGGCGAAGAGTATGGAACAATACTGTTCTCCAGACTGAGGGAATGACCACCTCAAAACTTCAAGGGTGATGGACTGATTGCATCGTCTTCAAGTATGAATGTTGTAGAGATTACAGGGAAGAGAAGGAAGAGTACGTTGACATCTCATACTTAATGGAAAGTTTGAACTCTTGGAGCAAGAAGCAGACATGATCAGAAAGAGGAAGACCAAGGTGACGAATCTGAGGCAGTGGGAGAGTGGTAGAGGGCAATCCAGAGATTTAAGGAAAATGTATATTTCCTCCTATCTGTCACCTCTGACAACTTTCACGTAGTTCTTGCGGATAGCACAGTAGGTTTCTGTACTGGAACAGAGGCTTACCTCTTGGCAGGAAAGTACTGAGCAAAGAGGTCAACTTTTTTTTAATTGCTAGTAGAGACAGTCCCATCCCTTCTACTTAAAGGTGCAATAATTTCATTAGGTAAATAACGCTGTCGGTCCTTGACCAAGGATCACCAAATTTTGGAGCCCATTCTTCCTCATCCCAGTTTTCTTTTGTGTCAACATTCCATCTATAGGTTACCCACATCAGGACTTCTTCCATTTGTGGAAGACCTGCATGTGCAGATTCCTGTTATAGATAGCGGTCCAAGTCATGTACTTAGAAGCCGCGGCCTCATGGCATGGACAGCCAAACCAAGGATGATCTGCAGGCTTCGTCACTTACTGCCTCTGAGGGAGGGAAATATGTTGGAGATTCAGGATTTCTTTAGTGAAGGCATTCACTTGGTTATCAACTCTCTCTCTCTCTCTCTCTCTCTTTTTTTTTTTTTTTACACAGGGTTTGACAAGGTTAAGGATCCCTAGCTTTATTGACAGCTATATTACAGGTTAAGGATTCCTAACTTTATTGGCAAGCTAAGAGCTGTTACCTACATCAGCTCATTTGAAAGCATTTTTATTGTTATGAGACATACAAGTAGGGAACAGGATGAAGTTGGAGCCATCTGTGGGCCAGCATTTTCATTTGATCAACTGACTTTATCTCGTTGACATCATTATGCTATACGAATGTGTTCCATACTCGAGTTATCCTGGGTATGTATGATCTCAGATGGAGTGATGTTCTGGAGAAGGGTACAGCCAGAGTGAAGTTGCTGCTTTCTGCCCGTCTTGTGGCACAAAAGCTTGTTTCACGCTGTCCTCGAAGTGGATCCAAGTGTGGTATTTTGACAATATTGGCCTTGTACATAACAGTAAGGCCACCCACATCCCTCCTATGTTGAAGGCTCTGCTGAAATGACAGATCTATCCAGGATGGGTCCAGGCGAGAGATGAGACGTCTTGCTCTGTTCTCTACTCTGTCAAGCAGTCGCTGATGAGAGGGGGGGGGCAGGCAAACCAAGAAAATGGAGCATACTCAAGGTGTGAGAGTACTTGTGCCTCGTACAGGATCTTGCAACCCCTACTGTCAAGCAGATGCGAGATACGGCGAAGTGCTGTAAGCTTCCTGACTGCCTTGTTTTCAAGATTTACAACATGGTTCTTCATGGTTAGTTTGGAGTCAAATTTCACCCCAAGGATATCAACTTCTTCTCCAGGTGCCAACATCCTCCCATTCATTCTTACTACTGCACCAGCATTACCATCATGGTGCCTAGAGACGATCATCATTTGCGTTTTCTCAGGTGCAAATGTTACTTGCCATCTATTTCCCCAAGCTGATATAGCTCTCAGCTGGTGATTGATGTAGCTTAGAGCAGCTGGCATTTCTTCTCTTGGATAAGTGAATGTCAGTGTACAGTCGTCTGCATATGCATGTGATTCTGGGATGAGATGAAGAAGGTCTTTGAAGTAGACATTCCATAACAATGGACCCAGCACGCTTCCTTGTGGAACGCTTGCCCCAATAGGATGCCTTGCTGATTCCGTTCCATTGAGAACTACACTTAGAGATCTACCATGAAGGTAATCACTGAGGAGAAATAGTGTAGAGCCTGCAATTCCCAATGCTTGAAGTTTTGCTAAGAGGCCCTGGTGCCACACCCGGTCGAAAGCGCCAGCAATGTCCAGTGGTACCACACAGCTGACTTTGGATTCATCCAGTGACTGGTGCCACTTAGTGGAGAGGTTTAACAACAGATCAGCAGCAGAGTAACCTTTCCTGAAGCCATATTGACGATCACAAAGTAGTGAGTGGTAGTCAAAAAAATCTGTCATTTGTCTTGAGATTATTGTCTCAAGGATCTTACCAGTGATTGACAGGAGTGACACTGGTCTGTAGTTGCTGATTTCTGCTCTGCTCTTCTTTTTGTGAACAGGGACTACATTTGCCTCTTTCCATAGAGAGGGCCATTTACACTGTACTAGGCAGTGCTGAAAGATGCGAGTTAGAGGTGCTGCTAGCTGGTCTGCACATCTTCTCAACAATCTTGGGCTCAACTTGTCTGGGCCCACAGCCTTTTCTTGGTCAAGTGATTTAAGAAGGAAATGCACCTCCTCCTGCCTTATTGTCACCTCTGACAGTTTTGACACAGTTCTTGCAGCTAGCCAAGGAGGGTCCCTTGCTGGATCAGGAACTTGCATTTTGGTAGCAAAGTGTTCAGTAAAGAGGTCCGCCTTCTCTTGACTACTAGTAGAGGTGGTCCCATCCTGTCGATTTAGAGGTGGAATAAGTTCATCAGGCAGATAACCTTGTCTGTCCTTGACCAGGGACCACCAGGTTTTGGAGCCTACCCTACATGATGCTAACTTTCTTTTAGGGTCCACCTCCCATTTAGCAATGGCCCACTTTTGAACATCACCCATATGCCTACAGGCTTGCATGTGCAAGTTCCTGTTATAGGTGGTAGGATGTCTCTTATACCTTCGCCATGCTTTGTACTTAGCAGTAGCAGCCTCTCTACAACGAAACCCAAACCAAGGCTGATCTGTAGGCTTTGTCACATATTGCCGGTGAGGAATGTGTTCTTGTTGCAGATTAAGGATGTGTCCAGTGAAGGCTTTCACTTGGTTGTTAACATCCCCCTGGAGAAGAGCATTCCAGTCGGTGGTGGCGAGCTCAGAGCAAAGGGCTGGACAATTACCTCTTTCCCATAGCCAGGTTGTGCGTGTGAACTCCTCACCTCGTTCTGTTGGGATCTTAAGTGTGGTAAAAACAGCAGTGTGGTCAGACGATCCAACGTAGCCGAGGGGTTGACAAGTGACTATGCCTTCTGCCAGATCACTCACTACTGGGTCAAGGGAGGAGCCAGAGATATGAGTAGGGAAATCAACAAAGTTTCTCATGTCAAACACTGCAAGAAGGTCATCAAAGTCCCTCTGTATAAGGTGCTGGTTGAGGTCACCAACAATTATAATATGTTGACAGTTGTGTTGTAGCAGAAGGGAGTCAATATTTTCCATTAGGAAGTTGATAGGGTCTATCTCTTTTTCTGTCTCTTTCTCATAGTCTTTTCCAGAGTCACCTCAGACTTCGCTGTGACAGTAATATCTTTTTAAGATCAAAGTTCCGGGCAAGAGAATCCTTTGACCTCCGGATTATTTTATTTCCTTCCTTGAACAGATTACATTTTTGGGGGAATAGGAGGGAGGCATTTCTTGGCGCTGTTGCTCTCTTGATGATGTGAAGATTTTTGAGAATATTAGTGAAGTGAATGATACTCAGTGTCTCTTGAGGTGAAGGATGTTCTGTCTCTTGAGGTGAAGGATGTTCTGTCTCTTGAGGTGAAGGATGTTCTGTCTCTTGAGGTGAAGGATGTTCTGTCTCTTGAGGTGAAGGATGTTCTGTCTCTTGAGGTGAATGTTATGTCTCTTGAGGTGAAGAATGTTGTGTTTCTTGATGTGAAGGATGTTCTGTCTCTTGAAAGAAGCGCAGGATGTCCTGACTTTTGAAGGACGTGAAGAATGTTCTGACTCTTGAAGTGAATGATGTTCTGATTCTTGAAGTGAAAGATGTTCTGTCTCTTTTATGTATAAGTTGATTTGTTAATGTTGAGGTGTTCAGTGTTTTATAAATTCCTGTT
This sequence comes from Cherax quadricarinatus, assembly GCF_038502225.1. NCBI lineage: Eukaryota > Metazoa > Arthropoda > Malacostraca > Decapoda > Parastacidae > Cherax > Cherax quadricarinatus. The sequence goes on along the minus strand of NW_027195451.1, from coordinate 127,051 downwards.
TGATGTGAATAATGTTATGTGAATCTAGGTGACGTAATGGAAGTTTTCTTGATAATGTTAAGGAAGTGATAATTCTTTTAGATTTTTGGCACATGTTGATGTGAAGGATGTGATGTGTGGTCTTTTCCTCTCTTAATGTGGTTTACATTATTTCTCTCTCTTAATGATGTGAGATATTTTATGTACATCTTTTTATAATGTGATATACAATCTATGTCATCAGCAAAGAGCAACTGTGACAACTCCCACTTTATGTGTGATTCTTTATCTGTTAACTCTACACCTCTTGCCAAGACCCTCTATAAATATATAAATATATCTATAAATATATTGAATATATAAATATATAAATATATATGAATATATAAATATATATATAATATATAAATATATAAATATATCTATAAATATATTGAAAAACTATGGTGACAACACACATCCTTGTCTAAGGCCTACTTTTACTGGGAAATAATCTCCCCCTTTCCTACACACTCTAACTTGAGCCTCACTATCCTCATAATAACTCTTCACTGCTTTCAGCAACCTACCTCCTATACCATACATCTGCAACATCTGCCACATTGCCCCCCTATCCACCCTGTCATACGCCTTTTCCAAATCCATAAATGCCACAAAAACCTCTTTAGCCTTATCTAAATACTGTTCACTTATATGTTTCACTGTAAACACCTGGTCCAAACACCCCCTACCTTTCCTAAAGCCTCCTTGTTCATCTGCTATCCTATTTTCCGTCTTACTCTTAATTCTTTCAATAACAACTCTACCATACACTTTACCAGGTATACTCAACAGACTTATCCCCCTATAATTTTTGCACTCTCTTTTGTCCCCTTTGCCTTTATACACAGGAACTATGCATGCTCTCTGCCAATCCCTAGGTACCTTACCTTCTTCCATACATTTATTAAATAATAGCAATAACCACTCCAAAACTATATTCCCACCTCCTTTTAACATTTCTATCTTTATCCCATCAATCCCAGCTGCCTTACCCCCTTTCATTCTACTTACTGCCTCACGAACTTCCCCCACACTCACAACTGGCTCTTCCTCACTCCTACAAGATGTTATTCCTCCTTGCCCTATACACGAAATCACAGCTTCCCTATCTTCATCAACATTTAACAATTCCTCAAAATATTCCCTCCATCTTCCCAATACCTCTAACTCTCCATTTAATAACTCTCCTCTCCTATTTTTAACTGACAAATCCATTTGTTCTCTTGGCTTCCTAAACTTGTTAATCTCACTCCAAAACTTTTTCTTATTTTCAACAAAATTTGTTGATAACATCTCACCCACTCTCTCATTTGCTCTCTTTTTACATTGCTTCACAACTCTCTTAACCTCTCTCTTTTTCTCCATATACTCTTCCCTCCTTGCATCACTTCTACTTTGCAAAAACTTCTCATTTGCTAACTTTTTCTCCCTTACTACTCTCTTTACATCATCATTCCACCAATTGCTCCTCTTCTCTCCCGCACCCACCTTCCTGTAACCACAAACTTCTGCTGAACACTCCAACACTACATTTTTAAACCTACCCCATATCTCTTCGACCCCATTGCCTATGCTCTCATTAGCCCATCTATCCTCCAATAGTTGTTTATATCTTACCCTAACTGCCTCCTCTTTTAGTTTATAAACATTCACCTCTCTCTTACGTGATGCTTCTATTCTCCTTGTATCCCATCTACCTTTTACTCTCACTGTCGCTACAACTAAAAAGTGATATGATATATCTGTGGCCCCTCTATACACATGTACATCCTGAAGTCTACTCAACAGTCTTTTATCCACCAACATAATCCAAGAAACTACTGTCATTTCGCCCTACATCATATCTTGTATACTTATTTATCCTCTTTTTCTTAAAATATGTATTACATATAACTAAACCCCTTTCTATACAAAGTTCAATCAAAGGGCTCCCATTATCATTTACACCTGGCACCCCAAACTTACCTACTACACCCTCTCTAAAATTTTCTCCTACTTTAGCATTCATGTCCCCTACCACAATTACTCTCTCACTTGGTTCAAAGGTTCCTATACATTCACTTAACATCTCCCAAAATCTCTCTCTCTCCTTTACATTCCTCTCTTCTTCAGGTGCATAAACGCTTATTATGATCCACTTTTCGCATCCAACCTTTACTTTAATCCACACAATCCTTGAATTTACACATTCATATTCTTTTTTCTCCTTCCATAACTGATCCTTCAACATTATTGCTACCCCTTCCTTAGCTCTAACTCTCTCAGATACTCCAGATTTAATCCCATTTATTTCTCCCCACCGAAACTCCCCTACCTCCTTCAGCTTTGTTTCGCTTAGGGCCAGGACATCCAACTTCTTTTCATTCATAACATCAGCAATCATCTGTTTCTTGTCATCCGCACTACATACATTATACAATAATAAAAATTAAAAGACGACAGAAAAATTAATCCATTATGACAAGACTAAAAACAGAAAAACAACTTTTATAAGATTTTCTTCGGATTTTTAACCCCAGAGAGTTAGCCATTCAAGATAATCCAAGAAAGTCAGTGAGTCATCGAGGACTGTAACTTATTTCCATTGGGGACCTTAATCTTGTCCCCCAGGATGCGACCCACACCAGTCGACTAACACCCAAGTACCTATTTGCTGTTAGGTGAACAGGACAGTATGTGTAAGGAAACGCGTCAAAATGTTTCCACTCGCCTAGAATCGAACCCGGGCCCTCCGTGTGTGAAGCGGGAGCTTCAGCCACCAGGCCACCGGGGCCACCCCACAGATACAGCAAGTTGTAACAACAGAATTTTCAATAGCGACAAACTGACAAAAACATCCTTAAATTCTCAAAAATATTAATAGCATTTTACTCTAGAGATAAGGAAGACAAAACCTTGGCATATTTAGACATTTTGAAATTAAAAAAACTCCATGACTGGTCTTATATGGTCTAAAGTCAGTTGATATATTGTTTCACATTTCTAAAACTCTCTTATAAATTTGCTGTTGTAAGAAGCACTGCTGAGTATATTGGACACGACTTCTTTCTAATATAAGGTGCAACCCTTTGAGTTCTTCACTCAGAGAGTATCCTCAGTCTTATGATCTCTTAAGCTACAGTAGATCAAGAAAAAATGAAGTATGACTTAAAAACAGAAGCTGAATAAGTAAGCGGTTCTGGTGTTTTGTAAATCATTCATATCAACAAAGAATCCTGCATTTTCTTGCCACCATCTTCTATATATATAGAATGTGCAAAAGTGTGTGACTGTGTCGGTAACAGAAAATACTCTCGGAAATAGAGAGACTGACTGGCAGAGAGAGAGACACAGACAGAGACAGACAGACACAGGCAGTCAGAAAGACAGACAGCCGTGCTCTAACGGCGTGTTAAAGTTTGCTCATAGTGTTGTCCAGATTCCTTGGGTCATCAATAATCAACCATGAAGCTGGACAAAACCCAATTTTCCTTAGTCTCCAAGGAACTATCTCCCTGAAACTCCATTGACCCATGACACTCACATGCTCCCATTGTCATACATAGTAACAAAATGAAGCACAGACATGAATGATTCATCATTTTATGTTTTGAAATGCTGGGAATGTGATTTCACCAGGTTGAATTTACCTGGAGAAATAAAGAAAAGGTGTGATAATCATTGTGTCTACCCCACACGCAGGCATACAGGCGTAAAAGTAATATTTCTAAACAAACATTTTGTCCCATTTTATTACCTTTGAAATGAGACCAAAATGACCACCCAAAAATAACGTACAACAGAGTAAGATGGAATTATGCAAGTCTTGTATTGAATTTATAGTCTAACAGAAAAAGAAAGGAATATCATAATTTAAGAAGCAACTGAAGAAACCATAATTGTAGCAGACGTAGTTATATATATTGCTGAAAGTTAAGGAGTTTTGAATATATATTTGAGGGTTGAGCAGGATGGCCTTTCTTGATGCAGCGGCATAGGCGACTGCGCGGTTTTCGACACCAGCGCCGCTGGTGTGGGACATTAAGCCACTGCGGAACACGCTTCTATTGAACTCTTTTCCAACCCTGCAGACAGTGGTCTGGTTCTCGAACTAGTAGATCATGGGCAAATGCCCATGATCTACTAGTTCCGTGGTACAAAACTTCTGGAGTCTGTGAAATCATCCTTGCTTTCTGATTTCAGTGACAGAATAACTGCTTCCTGAGGTGGTTCACCTCAGAAAGCAGATATTCTGTCACTGTCAGTGGCACCTCCTCCAAAGAGCTATATAATTAAAGCACAAGCGAACTAAATGATTTCTTCAGTAGCTTCAGTTCTTTAAAAGCTGACAGGAACCCACAGCTTCAATAACATAATTATGGGACTTGTTCATGACTCTAAAACATAGGCGTTTTGGCCAGCCTCTCAGTCCAAAAGTTGAATCACAGCTAATGACTGCAGCAAAGAGAGGAGGTGAGCTACATAGTTTTCTATCTAAAGTTTCAATAATGTCGATTATGGTCAAAATGCGTTCATGCTTCCTAGTGCCGTAGCTGACAGAAACTTCACACTTACTAACATATATGGCTTCAAAGAGAGGAGAATGATAGGTACGAATGATCACAATATGTGAGTCGGGGGTCCTCACCAAAAAGTTTGAATGACCTGTCCTCAGGGAATGAAGAATCAGTAGCAAGGGTCGTGTATCCCCTTCCTCTTGTAAGAATTCTTCTGTGTCATGGCCTGGTTCCCATCACCACCGGAAGTGTATAGATCAACAAAGTTAACCAGGTCTCCATAGGATCTCCAAGGTACTGAAAGAGCTCTACTTGAGTTTTGTTATCTATTAGTTATAATAATTAAATATTTTCGATAGAAATTTTTGGGGATTTGCAAACCTATGCATTTTTTTTTTGGAAAGGGCATTACATAAAAAATCCGAGAACCACTGTTTCTATTTGCATAAAGTGTACGTGTGGCTGTCGTATTGGATTTTTTCAATGGCTGCTTTATTTAATACATATTCTGACATCTGTGCTTCTCTTCAATCTATATATTTACATAAGTGTAATTTACAGATTTATAACATCAATCATAACTCCGTCTTCAGGTAGCAATAGTTTAGTTTTGAAAGTATGTCACGGTCACAAGGCAGCTTCAACAATGGATTTATATTAATGTTGGTAGAATTACCTACAATATGTTAGGTAAAAGGACACAAGTGCAATTAATGTGACATTTTGTGTTTAATTTGTGTATTCACTTTCGGTGAATATTTACATGGGCAAAGGTTTAGACTCTTGTAGATGCTTAGTTAATGTTTGTGCTTTCTTTAGTGCTATTTAATTGTTTTTGCTTCTTCCAGGAAATTGAGTACTTTTACCAAGAGTGAAGATTCGGAAGTTATTGAATTGAGTTCCGGCAGGAAAAAAAGAACCAAATACAATGGAAGAGGTGCATTCTCCTTCAAGAGGACAGCACAAGCAAAGGAACCCTTGTAAGTGATCCAGGGACAGAATAATTTCAAAAGCTGCTGCATGTAGTGAAATAAAATCGCCTCAAGGAATGCACTGAAGACGATTGGAAGGAAATCAGTCCTAGTACTAAGTCTTCCTCATTTTCTATGAACAGATTTCTTCCGGATGGGTTTGGTTAAATAATAATAATAATAATAATAATAATAATAATAATAATAATAATAATATCTTTATTTACTACAAGTACATGTACAAGGTATACAGTCCTAGCTGACATCAATGACATACTACTATATAGAAAGTCCCTTGTTATGCTCCGCATTTCGGGCAAATTAGGTCAGTTTTGTCCCAGGATGCGACCCACACCAGTCGACTAACACCCAGGTACCCATTTTACTGATGGGGAACATCGACAACAGGTGGAAAGAAACACGTCCAATGTTTCTACTCTGGCTGGGAATATAACCCAGGCCCTCTATTGTACTACTGTAGCTTCACAGGTACTTATTAAAGGCTTATCTTATTGGATTGGCCTCGATGTCTGCTGTTAGAGATCACCTAAAGATGACTTAAAATATCCATCAATTAAAATAAGAAAAACATCAACGCTTAAAGAAGTCTTTCTCAATGGCTTACAATCATACCAAGCTGTGGTCGTAGAAAGCGGACATCTGACTTATACTCTGCTCAAGTCCTCACGTCCAATCACAGCATTTAAGTTCGCTGTGTTTCTGTTCATACCTAAGATCTTAAAGAATTACTAGAACAAACTTTAAAAGTCTTCTAGGAAGAGAACTTTGTTAGGAAATTACCACAGAAGCGATTTTCAGCGTCTGCCACAGAACAAAGTTACGAGCAACTGAACCAAATATTAAAGACATCTGGTAAAGTGACGGGACTAACAGAAAATTGAGTATCCCTTGTTAAATGGTCCCTTTGTGGGGCCAATGGTAAGCCAGTTGCTCCAGGACTTCAGGGGAGATTACAAAGACCAGGAATAAGATTTCTTTCATCACGATGAGGCAGCGCTGTTTGATTCTACATAGAGGATGCTCCTACCTACCTGGAGGGTGTTCCAACCTGCCTGAAGGGTGCCCCAACCTACCTGGAGGGCTCTCCTACCTACCTGAAGGGTTCTCCTACCTACCTGGAGGGTTCTCCTACCTAAATGGAGGGTTCTCCTACCTAAATGGAGGGTTCTACCTAAATGGAGGGCTCTCCTACCTACCTGGAGGGACCTAAATGGAGGGTACGGAGGGCTCTCCTACCTACCTGGAGGGAGCGCCTACCTACCTGGAAGGAGCGCCTACCTACCTGGGGGGTGCTCCAACCTACCTGGAGGGTGCTCCAACCTACCTGGAGGGTGCTCCAACCTACCTGGAGGGTGCTCCAACCTACCTGGAGGGTGCTCCAACCTACCTGGAGGGTGCTCCTACCTAGCTTAGGGTGTGTAGAAGAGAGGGAGACTACTTCCCGGTAAAAGTAGGTCTTAGACAGGGATGTGTAATGTCACCATGGTTGTTTAATATATTTATAGATGGAGTTGTAAAAGAAGTAATAGGTAGGGTGTTGGTGAGAAGGGTGGAATTAAATTGTGGGGAATCAAATACGAAATGGGAGTTGACACAGTTACTTTTAGCTGATGATACTGTGCGTATGGGAGATTCTAAAGAAAAGTTGCAAAGGTTAGTGGAGGGTATGCAAAGGTAGAAAGTTGAAAGTGAACATAGATAAGAATAAGGTGATGAGGGTATCAAACGATTTAGATAAAGAAAAATTAGATATCACATTGGAGAGAGGGAGTATTTGAAGAAGTAAATGTTTTCAGATATTTGTGAGTTGACTTGTCAGCGGATGGTTTATGAAGGATGACGTTATCCATGGAATTGATGAAGGAAAAAGGGTGAGTGATTCTTTGAGGTATCTGTGGAGAAAAGAAAAAAAACGTTATCCATGGAGGCAAAGAAGGGAATGTACCAAAGAATAGTGGTACCAATTCTCTTATATGGATGTGAAGCTTGGGTCGCAAACGGTGCGGCGAAGAGGCGTCTGGAGGCAGTGCAGATGTCTTGCCTAAGGTGTGGTGTAAATATTATACTGTTGTTTTAGGTTACCATAACTGGAAGTACAAATACTCTTACTTTTTCTTTTTTTTTTATTATATTTCCAAACGCTAACTGTAATCAATTGGCTGAAAAATTTATTTTCATAGTTTAGAAGAACAATGTGTGTTTCCCTGTGGAAATGACGTCGTAGTATTTTCTAGATTTATCTCTAGTTAGAATGAAAGAAATAACCTAATTGGTGCTAATATGTTCAGGGAGGCCCATTCAAATCCATGGACAGAAGCCCTCCAAACTTTCCTCAGCACTCGTGAACAACCCTCCAGATGGATCGAACAAATTGGAACCGACATCCGCATTAACAAGATACATGATCTGTGTTAAGTAAGGCATCAGCGGTACCTCTCCACTCCATGGGATATTACCCCATTCCAAACTACCATTCCTCCATTTCCCCCCAAAATACTTCTTCAATCACACCCAAAGCTTCGCCTTGAAGCCAAACATGATGCCTTAAGGTGTATTGATAACTTACTCATACAGCACACTCTTACACAAATTATATTCGTTGATGATTCTGTTCACCAATCCACTGGTGCAGCTGGTAGTGCTGCTGTTGTCGTACAGAGTGATGGCTCTCATAAAGAAATTGGAGCACGCATCAATAACTGGGCCTCTACCTTTCATACAGAACTGTTTGCCATACTCCTTGCACTGAAATGTGTCCATGTATCTAAATGCTCTCAACTCATTAAGAATAAATTGTGGCATGCTTGTGTCAGAAGCCAGACACAGGTATGGTAGGATTGTGAACAGAGGAGTCAGAGTGCACATGCTGTGGATTCCATCTCAAATTGGTCTTCAGATGTATGACAGAACTGATGAACTGGCTAAGCTTTCAGAGAGTGGGTAGATTAAAATCTTGGCTCGCTAGTTAGCAGTTTGAGAACAATAATACGAAAAGAACTTCAACTGAATTTTACTGACTTAAGACTCTGGGAGATTGACACAGTTCAGTCCATCTATCATCATTCTATCATGCAGGAGGAGCCACATGTCTATGGTGCATCCAACAAAATAAGCAGACTCTTGGATGTAACTACCGCCCGGCCCCGGCTGGGTTACAAGTATCTTTGGCAGGTTAAATCACCACCACCAGATGTAGACCAAACGAAATATCTCACCCTGCGTCATTATGTACTGGAGTGTGATTAAATTAATGAATTCAGAGACAACTCGCTCAGAAATGTTCAAGATATGTCAAAATATTTTATTCACAGTGGTACATTACAGACCATTCTGGAAAAATACTCTGATATGCACTCTGTAAATAAAGCATTACCACGTGTGTGTGTGTGTGTGCGTGTGTGTGTGTGTGTGTGTGTTTGTGTGTGTGTGTGTGTGTGTGTGTGTGTGTGTGTGTGTTTGTGTGTGTGCGCTTGTGTGCTTGTTTGCATGTGTGTGCTCTCGTGTATGTACGCTCGTGTGTGTGTGTGTGAACTCACCTATTTGTGTGTGTGTGTGTGTGTGTGTGTGTGTGTGTGTGTGTGTGTCCCAACAATTAATATTTGCACTGGAAACTCATTACAGATGTGACCGGGTGTGGATGTGTGAATTGCTCAATAATTTATAATTTGTTCATGACTGTAACCACGTATAAACATAAGTAAATTTACTTACATGATTCATTACTTTTGTAACTTGTGAATTCATTACCTTTGTACCTTGTTCAGCTGTCAGAACTTTGGGGCCCAGTCCCTGGACCCTTTATGTACCTCTTTTGACTCCCATGCACACGATGGGAATGGAGTAGTGAAATGCGGTGGGTGCTATCCGTAGACTTTATCAGCGTTTCTCCTTACATTAACATTCTTCATGATAGTCATACTGTTTTCTAGCGTGTTTACATGTCAGTTTCTAAACGATCGCAAACAATACCTGGAATTATATATTCGTTATGTAACGTTTAACCTAGACTGTTCCTAATTAAATCTCAGTTAAGCGCAAATAACGAGATTAAATAATGTGAAGAGGAACAAGCAGCAGCAGTGCGACGAACTGCTTTTATCCTCAGACTAACAGTATCTGTATTCTTTCTACCAAGAATCTGTTCTAATTGTGTACCTGTCTCTGCTTATATATTTACATGCTTGCAAATTTCTAAATATATTTACATTTGTAAGTATAAAATTGTATATTTTTTGACAAATATTCTTCCGTAAATCTGTTTATTAATTATGGACTATGTTTATGAGAACCATCACCGACTAAATAATCTCACGTTTATGAAGCAAAACTCACACCCTGGAGCATTTGGGTGTGAGTTTCACCCCATAAAAGTTGTCGGATGAAACGTGTAGGTGGAAGTTGTTCCCTCGTTGAATTCCACCACTGAAAGTCTGCTGGGCAGTTTCAGACACAAAAGTACCATTATGGAACGACACAAAAGTTTCGTTATGGAACGACACAAAAGTTTCATTATGGAACGTGTGATTAGTTGATTTTTCCATTTAATGTAGTAAAACAGGTTTCTGTTGCATTTGAAAACATTTTCCAGAACTATAATCATGTGCCTCGTGAACACCAGGAAAGTCACTATTCCCTAGATTTACCAATAATTAAGTACCTCAGGTTTCCGCCATAGAGTTGTGGAACTTTAACAGTGTTTAATAAAGAGTGCTCAAAAGTTTTTAAAAACATTGTTCAGATTGTTTAAATAACAGTGTTCAGAGTGTTTAAGTAAGTGTTCAGAGAGTCTAAATAACAGTGGTCAAAGTGTTTAAAAGCCAGTGTTAGTTTAAGTTAGTTTAATATGTTTATTATGCACCCAATACCCATCCTGTGGGCGGTAGTCAAAAGATTACAGAGGTACATAATTGGTCCAGGGACTGGACTCCAAAGTTTTGATAGCTGAGAAAATTACAGAGGTAATGACCTCACAATTACAAAGATAATGAACTCCAGGTAGGTCGGGTCACAATCATGACAAGTTACGAAGGTATTTACAGATTACAGAGGTACGCAATGGGTCCAGGGACTGGGCCCCCAAAGTTCTGATAGCATAACTAGGTACAAAAGTAATGAACTTATAAGTTACAAAGGTAATGAATCCTGTAAGAATGGTTACTTACGTTTATACATGGCTAAAATCATGAGCAAATTATAGAGTAATGAGCAATTCATACTTCCACACCCGGTCACAACTGTAGTGAGTTATTGGTCCAAATATTGCTTGTTGTGTCACACACACACACACTCTCTCTCTCACACACACACACATACACACACACACACACACACACACACACACACACACACACACACACACGCGCGCGCGCGCGCGCGCGCTCACACACACACACACACACAAACCCACACACACACTCTCACACACACACACATACACACACACACACACACACACACACACACACACACACACACACACACACACACACACACACACACACACACACATACGTGGTAATGCTTTATTTACAGCTAGCAAAGTCAGGGTATTTCTCCAGAATGGTCTGTAATATACCACTGTGGATAAAATACTATGCCATTTCTTGAACATTTCTGAGTGAGTTGTCTCTAAATTCATCACACTCCAGTACATAATGACGCAGGGTGTGACAATAGTCCATCTGGCAAAGTTTACATTTCGTTTGGTCTACATTTGGTGGTGGTGATTTAACCTGCCATAGATACTTGTAACCCAGCCGGAGCCGGGCGGTAGTGACATCCAAGAATCTGCTTATTTTGTTGGATGCACCATAGACATGTGGCTCCTCCTGCATGATAGGTAGGTTACTGAAGGCAGTGAAGAGTTTTTACGAGGATAGTGAGGCTCAAGTTAGAGTATGTAGGAAAGAGGGAAATTATTTCCCAGTAAAAGTAGGCCTTAGACAAGGATGTGTGATGTCACCGTGGTTATTTAATGTATTTATAGATGGGGTTGTAAGAGAAGAAAATGCGAGGGTCTTGACAAGAGGCGTGGAGTTAAATGATAAAGAATCACACATAAAGTGGGAGTTGTCACAGTTGCTCTTTGCTGATGACACTGTGCTCTTGGGAGATTCTGAAGAGAAGTTGCAGAGATTGGTGGATGAATTTGGTAGGGTGTGCAAAAGAATAAAATTGAAAGTGATTACAGGAAAGAGTAAGGTTATGAGGATAACAAAAATATTAGGTGATGAAAGATTGGATATCAGATTGGAGGGAGAGAGTATGGAGGAGGTGAATGTATTCAGATATTTGGGAGTGGACGTGTCAGCGGATTGGTCTATGAAGGATGAGGTGAATCATAGAATTGATGAGGGGAAAAGGGTGAGTGGTGCACTTAGGAGTCTGTGGAGACAAAGAACTTTGTCTCCATAAAGAGGGGAATGTATGAGAGTATAGTTTTACCAACGCTCTTGTATGGGTGTGAAGCATGGGTGATGAATGTTGCAGCGAGGAGAAGGCTGGAGGCAGTGGAGATGTCATGTCTGAGGGCAATGTGTGGTGTGAATATAATGCAGAGAATTCGTAGTTTGGAAGTTAGGAGGAGGTGCGGGATTACCAAAACTGTTGTCCAGAGGGCTGAGGAAGGGTTATTGAGGTGGTTCGGACATGTAGAGAGAATGGAGCGAAAGAGAATGACTTCAAGAGTGTATCAGTCTGTAGGGGAAGGAAGGCGGGGTAGGGGTCGGCCTAGGAAAGGATGGAGGGAGGGGGTAAAGGAGGTTTTGTGTGCGAGGGGCTTGGACTTCCAGCAGGCGTGCATGAGCGTGTTTGATAGGAGTGAATGGAGACGAATGGTTTTTAATACTTGACGTGCTGTTGGAGTGTGAGCAAAGTAACATTTATGAAGGAGTTCAGGGAAACAGGCAGGCCGGACTTGAGTCCTGGAGATGGGAAGTACAGTGCCTGCACTCTGAAGGAGGGGTGTTAATGTTGCAGTTTAAAAACTGTAGTGTAAAGCACCCTTCTGGCAAGACAGTGATGGAGTGAATGATGGTGAAAGTTTTTCTTTTTCGGGCCACCCTGCCTTGGTGGGAATCGGCCAGAGTGATAATAAAATAATAAAAAAAATATATATGCAAAACAACCAGTGTGAAAGTGTAGTGAAATTCCAAGCGCTTTCGTGACTACTCACCGACAATGTGAGTTGTCACGAAAGCGCTTGGAATTTCACTACTCTTTCACAGTGGTTGTTTTGCATATTTTAAAATCACCTGTTTACTGTGATCTTATTGCATATTTATATATATATATATATATATATATATATATATATATATATATATATATATATATATATATATATGTATATATATATATAATATATATATATATATATATATATATTATATGTATGTATACAAGGCAAGCCATCATGTAGAGCAGAACTTTATTAACATACTGTGTTAAAACTCTGTACACACATTTTACATGTACGTGCATGTATGTATATATACAAACATTTGCGACCTTCAAATTCATTTATGAAACACGAAAAACGGAAGTTTTTTTAAATTCGTTGCAATTTTCATGGAGGAGATTTAGAGATTCTCACTTTCACTCATACATACACAATAACATGTACACGCGATATTCATACATGTTATAAGCATTCATACATAATAACATGTACACAAGACTATCAAACACACAACATGTACACATGACAATCATCAACACACAACATGTATACATGACAATCATCAATATACAACATGTACACATGACAATCAACACACAACATGTACACATGGTACACATACACAATAACACGTGTATTAATGTATACATAATGACACGTACACATGACAATCATCAACTCACAACATGTACACATGGCACACATACACAATACGTGTATTTAATGTGTACATAACATGTACACATGACAATCATCAACACACATGTACAATGACAATCATCAACACACATGTACACATGGCATCAACACACATCATGTACATAACACATGACAATCATCAACACAACATGTACACATGACAATCATCAACACACAACATGTACACATGACAATCATCAACACAACATGTACACATGACAATCATCAACACAACATGTACACATGACAATCATCAACACACAACATGTACACATGACAATCATCAACACACATGTACATATGGCACACATACACAACACGTGTATTTAATGTGTACATAATAACATGTGCACATGACACACAGTCCTCCACTAGTGCCTCAGTCGTGTCACATCTTTAAATATTCACAAGTTACACAAACAATGTTCTCAAATTACTGTAAACCAACATTTTTTTGTCTTATATATTCTGAATATTGAAGCAAATACTCATATCTAAATTTCCCATATATTGTCTCTGCTACATTGTTTAATCATGTGGACGAGTACATGTATGTCTATGAGAATGTGTACACATGTATGTGTACATAAGTGTTCGTGGGATGGGCTTTGGAGTGATATATTTGTGTGCATGTATGTGTGATCTCAGACATATTATAGTGATAGCAGATAACTGTGTACATTGTTGTGTGCGTATTTGTAGTACATGGGATTGTGTGTGATTTTTTATGCATGCAAGTGTATGTATAATGATGTATGAGTAAGGTGAATGTGTTTAAACGTATAAATATTTGTGAAAATACTTATATATGTGTATGCAAACAATTTCTGCGCTTGTTAGGCTTTCAGTGCCAAATGTAAAAGACGGATAAATAAACAAAAATGAAAGCAGTGTAATATTTAACATAGTTATGATGGTGGTGGACAAATTAACCAACATTTGGGTATTCATCTGCAATAATAAAACACTCTCAAATACTTTTAAACAGCTAAATAAGTAAAAAAAACAACTTGTTCTCAGTATATTTTCATAGTGTAACATAAAAGGATTTCCAAAATTTATGTTAATTAGCCTCTCGGAGGTGGCGGAACTGTGAGGCAGCTTGGTGGCGTCTAGCTGACCTACGGTCGCGGCTGTCTTGGTGGGTGTAATTACTGGACGCAGTTTTCTGTGTGTGTCACCTCCAGTAATTCCACCCACCTGGACAGTCTCTACCGTAGACCAGCTAGACAAGACCAAGTTTCCATGCAGCGAGGTCACTGAAGGTGGCAACCGCTGACTCTGGGGAAGTGGGGAAGGGAGTCCACCTGAGGTGACACTAGTGGACTCCTGGAGACACTGATCCAAGGCACCGCTGACTGAGGTGACACTGTGGACTCCTGGAGACACTGATCCGGGGAAGGCACCGCTGACTCTGGGGAAGTGGGGAAGGGAGTCCACTCAGGTGACACAAGTGGACTCCTGGAGACACTGATCCGGGGAAGGCACCGCCGACCTTAGGGAAATGGGGAAGGGAAGACATCCGGAGCGAGCGGATGGATTCCTGGATACATGAACTTGAGGAAGGTTGTTGTTGAGGCTGACCTTGGGTAAGTGGGGAAGGGGAGACATCCGGAGCGAGCGGATGGATTCCTGGATACATGAACCTGAGCAAGGCAAGAATACATGCAGTTGAGGCTGACCTTGGGTAAGTGGGGAAGGGAAGATATCCGGCGGTAGACGGAAGGATTCCTGGATACATGATCCTGGGAATGGCAAGAATACCGCTGACCTTGGGGAAGTGGGAAAGGGAGTCCACTCAGGTGACATAAGTGGACTCCTGGAGACACTGATCCGGGGAAGGCACCGCCGACCTTAGGGAAATGGGGAAGGGAAGACATCCGGAGCGAGCGGATGGATTCCTGGATACATGAACTTGAGGAAGGTTGTTGTTGAGGCTGACCTTGGGTAAGTGGGGAAGGGGAGACATCCGGAGCGAGCGGATGGATTCCTGGATACATGAACCTGAGCAAGGCAAGAATACATGCAGTTGAGGCTGACCTTGGGTAAGTGGGGAAGGGAAGATATCCGGCGGTAGACGGAAGGATTCCTGGATACATGATCCTGCGGACGGCAAGAATACCGCTGACCTTGGGGAAGTGGGGAAGGGAGTTCACCTGAGGTGACATAAGTGGATTCCTGGAGACACTGATCCGGGGAAGGCACCGCCGACCTTAGGGAAATGGGGAAGGGAAGACATCCGGAGCGAGCGGATGGATTCCTGGATACATGAACTTGAGGAAGGTTGTTGTTGAGGCTGACCTTGGGTAAGTGGGGAAGGGGAGACATCCGGCGGTAGACGGAAGGATTCCTGGATACATGAACCTGGGGATGGCAAGAATACATGCAGTTGAGGCTGACCTTCGGTAAGTGGGGAAGGGGAGACATCCGGCGGTAGACGGAAGGATTCCTGGATACATGAACCTTGGCAAGGCAAGAATACATGCAGTTGAGGCTGACCTTGGGTAAGTGGGGAAGGGAAGATATCCGGCGGTAGACGGAAGGATTCCTGGATACATGAACCTGGGGATACATGCAGTTGAGGCTGACCTTGGGTAAGTGGGGAAGGGAAGACATCCGGTGGGGGATGGATTCCTGGATACATGAACCTGGGGAAGAAGAACAGGTTGGTGAGGCTGACCTTGGGTAAGTAGGGAAGGGAAGATATCCGGCGGTTTCCTGGATACATGAACCTGGGGACAGCAAGAAAACAGGTTGGTGAGGCTGACCTTAGGGAAGTGAGGAAGGGAAAACATCCGGAGGCAGACAGATGGATTCCTGGATACATGAACCTGGGGAAGGCTGAGGCTGGAAGGCAGAGAGAGAAAGAGAGGCGAGGCTGACCTTAGGGAAATGAGGAAGGGGAGACATCCGGGGGCCCACGGATGAATTCCTGGACACATGAACCTGGGGAAGGCGAGGGGGGGGGACCTTAAAGACGAACCACTGGCCTCCACGTGGCAAGGTCTGGTAACTCAGAGATAACTCTGAGGCTGACAGTGGTCGCAAATATATTATAATTCATTATAATATATTATTATTATTATTATTATGTTATTATTATTATGTTATTATTATTAATTATTATTGTTATTATTCATGATTTGGATTCAAAAGCGTCAACCAGCGTCCCTGACAGTAGCATCGGTGGTGTTATTCCCACTCCAGCCTCCCTGACAGTAGCATCGGTGGTGTTATTCCCACTCCAGCCTCCCTGACAGTAGCATCGGTGGTGTTATTCCCACTCCAGCCTCCCTGACAGTAGCATCGGTGGTGTTATTCCCACTCCAGCCTCCCTGACAGTAGCATCCGTGGTGTTATTCCCACTCCAGCCTCCCTGACAGTAGCATCGGTGGTGTTATTCCCACTCCAGCCTCCCTGACAGTAGCCATGGTGGTGTTATTCCCACTCCAGCCTCCCTGACAGTAGCCATGGTGGTGTTATTCCCACTCCAGCCTCCCTGACAGTAGCCTAGGTGGTGTTATTCCCACTCCAGCCTCCCTGACAGTAGCCATGGTGGTGTTATTCCCACTCCAGCCTCCCTGACAGTAGCCATGGTGGTGTTATTCCCACTCCAGCCTCCCTGACAGTAGCCATGGTGGTGTTATTCCCACTCCAGCCTCCCTGACAGTAACCATGGTGGTGTTATTCCCACTCCAGGTGGTGTTATTCCCACTCCAGCCTCCCTGACAGTAGCCATGGTGGTGTTATTCCCACTCCAGCCTCCCTGACAGTAACCATGGTGGTGTTATTCCCACTCCAGCCTCCCTGACAGTAGCCATGGTGGTGTTATTCCCACTCCAGCCTCCCTGACAGTAGCCATGGTGGTGTTATTCCCACTCCATCCTCCCTGACAGTAGCCATGGTGGTGTTATTCCCACTCCAGCCTCCCTGACAGTAACCATGGTGGTGTTATTCCCACTCCAGCCTCCCTGACAGTAGCCATGGTGGTGTTATTCCCACTCCAGCCTCCCTGACAGTAGCCATGGTGGTGTTATTCCCACTCCAGCCTCCCTGACAGTAACCATGGTGGGGTTATTCCTACTCGGGAATAACACGTCAGTGGCATCTCGCTGGTGCCACCCACGTTATCATAATATGAAAAAAATCCCCAAAAAGGAAATACTTTCATCATCATTCAACACTTTCACCTCACTCACACATAATCACTGTCTTTGCAGAGGCGCTCAGACACAACAGTTTAGAAGCATATATGAAGTAATATTAGATACTCTTCCAAACTGCCAATATCCCAATATCCGAATGGGTGAAACTGGTCTGTTAACAAGACCTCATGTAAAATTGAGTCCTTTCTTATATTTTCTCTGTGCGTTTAAAGATATATTTTTTTCATTTATGTTAATGTAAAAACTAATAACTTTGTTCTAAAAGAACCTTAGAAAACTTACCTAACCTTTAATTTAATTTAATTTGATTTAGCCTAATTTAACTAAAAATGTTTTAGATAAGTTTACAATAATTTAATAATAAACAAACACAATGAAATACATTTTTTTCCGTTAGGTTCAGAATGATTTTTGCGAAATTATTGCATACACAAACTTTCACTTGTGTATGTGTTAGTATGCTGTTATTGGAAGTTACTGTACTTTTCTTTTGTTACCTATTACAACCCAGGAGTCCCAAAGGCCTGTTATCCTGTGTGTAAAGGCAGCGAAATAAACACAACAGAAAAGCTTTTGACTTGCATTATCCTTCACCAATTTAGAACAGGTTGTGACAACACACAGTCGTACTGGCCAGGTTGTGACAACACACAGTCGTACTGGCCAGGTTGTGACAACACACAGTCGTACTGGCCAGGTTGTGACAACACACAGTCGTACTGGCCAGGTTGTGACAACACACAGTCGTACTGGCCAGGTTGTGACAACACACAGTCGTACTGGCCAGGTTGTGACAACACACAGTCGTACTGGCCAGGTTGTGACAACACACAGTCGTACTGGCCAGGTTGTGACAACACACAGTCGTACTGGCCAGGTTGTGACAACACACAGTCGTACTGGCCAGGTTGTGACAACACACAGTCGTACTGGCCAGGTTGTGACAACACACAGTCGTACTGGCCAGGTTGTGACAACACACAGTCGTACTGGCCAGGTTGTGACAACACACAGTCGTACTGGCCAGGTTGTGACAACACACAGTCGTACTGGCCAGGTTGTGACAACACACAGTCGTACTGGCCAGGTTGTGACAACACACAGTCGTACTGGCCAGGTTGTGACAACACACAGTCGTACTGGCCAGGTTGTGACAACACACAGTCGTACTGGCCAGGTTGTGACAACACACAGTCGTACTGGCCAGGTTGTGACAACACACAGTCGTACTGGCCAGGTTGTGACAACACACAGTCGTACTGGCCAGGTTGTGACAACACACAGTCGTACTGGCCAGGTTGTGACAACACACAGTCGTACTGGCCAGGTTGTGACAACACACAGTCGTACTGGCCAGGTTGTGACAACACACAGTCGTACTGGCCAGGTTGTGACAACACACAGTCGTACTGGCCAGGTTGTGACAACACACAGTCGTACTGGCCAGGTTGTGACAACACACAGTCGTACTGGCCAGGTTGTGACAACACACAGTCGTACTGGCCAGGTTGTGACAACACACAGTCGTACTGGCCAGGTTGTGACAACACACAGTCGTACTGGCCAGGTTGTGACAACACACAGTCGTACTGGCCAGGTTGTGACAACACACAGTCGTACTGGCCAGGTTGTGACAACACACAGTCGTACTGGCCAGGTTGTGACAACACACAGTCGTACTGGCCAGGTTGTGACAACACACAGTCGTACTGGCCAGGTTGTGACAACACACAGTCGTACTGGCCAGGTTGTGACAACACACAGTCGTACTGGCCAGGTTGTGACAACACACAGTCGTACTGGCCAGGTTGTGACAACACACAGTCGTACTGGCCAGGTTGTGACAACACACAGTCGTACTGGCCAGGTTGTGACAACACACAGTCGTACTGGCCAGGTTGTGGCAACACACAGTCGTACTGGCCAGGTTGTGACAACACACAGTCGTACTTGTGGCAACACACAGTCGTACTGGCAGGTTGTGACAACACACAGTCAACACACAGTCGTACTGGCCAGGTTGTGACAACACACAGTCGTACTGGCCAGGTTGTGACAACACACAGTCGTACTGGCCAGGTTGTGACAACACACAGTCGTACTGGCCAGGTTGTGACAACACACAGTCGTACTGGCCAGGTTGTGACAACTCACAGTCGTACTGGCCAGGTTGTGACACACAGTCGTACTGGCCAGGTTGTGACAACACACAGTCGTACTGGCCAGGTTGTGACAACACACAGTCGTACTGGCCAGGTTGTGACAACACACAGTCGTACTGGCCAGGTTGTGACAACACACAGTCGTACTGGCCAGGTTGTGACAACACACAGTCGTACTGGCCAGGTTGTGACAACACAGTCGTACTGGCCAGGTTGTGGCAACACACAGTCGTACTGGCCAGGTTGTGACAACACACAGTCGTACTGGCCAGGTTGTGACAACACACAGTCGTACTGGCCAGGTTGTGACAACACACAGTCGTACTGGCCAGGTTGTGACAACACACAGTCGTACTGGCCAGGTTGTGGCAACACACAGTCGTACTGGCCAGGTTGTGACAACACACAGTCGTACTGGCCAGGTTGTGACAACACACAGTCGTACTGGCCAGGTTGTGACAACACACAGTCGTACTGGCCAGGTTGTGACAACACACAGTCGTACTGGCCAGGTTGTGACAACACACAGTCGTACTGGCCAGGTTGTGACAACACACAGTCGTACTGGCCAGGTTGTGACAACACACAGTCGTACTGGCCAGGTTGTGACAACACACAGTCGTACTGGCCAGGTTGTGGCAACACACAGTCGTACTGGCCAGGTTGTGGCAACACACAGTCGTACTGGCCAGGTTGTGACAACACACAGTCGTACTGGCCAGGTTGTGGCAACACACAGTCGTACTGGCCAGGTTGTGACAACACACAGTCGTACTGGCCAGGTTGTGGCAACACACAGTCGTACTGGCCAGGTTGTGGCAACACACAGTCGTACTGGCCAGGTTGTGGCAACACACAGTCGTACTGGCCAGGTTGTGACAACACACAGTCGTACTGGCCAGGTTGTGGCAACACACAGTCGTACTGGCCAGGTTGTGGCAACACACAGTCGTACTGGCCAGGTTGTGGCAACACACAGTCGTACTGGCCAGGTTGTGACAACACACAGTCGTACTGGCCAGGTTGTGACAACACACAGTCGTACTGGCCAGGTTGTGACAACACACAGTCGTACTGGCCAGGTTGTGACAACACACAGTCGTACTGGCCAGGTTGTGACAACACACAGTCGTACTGGCCAGGTTGTGGCAACACACAGTCGTACTCGTACTGGCCAGGTTGTGACAACACACAGTCGTACTGGCCAGGTTGTGACAACACACAGTCGTACTGGCCAGGTTGTGACAACACACAGTCGTACTGGCCAGGTTGTGGCAACACACAGTCGTACTGGCCAGGTTGTGGCAACACACAGTCGTACTGGCCAGGTTGTGACAACACACAGTCGTACTGGCCAGGTTGTGACAACACACAGTCGTACTGGCCAGGTTGTGACAACACACAGTCGTACTGGCCAGGTTGTGGCAACACACAGTCGTACTGGCCAGGTTGTGACAACACACAGTCGTACTGGCCAGGTTGTGACAACACACAGTCGTACTGGCCAGGTTGTGACAACACACAGTCGTACTGGCCAGGTTGTGACAACACACAGTCGTACTGGCCAGGTTGTGACAACACACAGTCGTACTGGCCAGGTTGTGGCAACACACAGTCGTACTGGCCAGGTTGTGGCAACACACAGTCGTACTGGCCAGGTTGTGACAACACACAGTCGTACTGGCCAGGTTGTGGCAACACACAGTCGTACTGGCCAGGTTGTGACAACACACAGTCGTACTGGCCAGGTTGTGACAACACACAGTCGTACTGGCCAGGTTGTGACAACACACAGTCGTACTGGCCAGGTTGTGGCAACACACAGTCGTACTGGCCAGGTTGTGGCAACACACAGTCGTACTGGCCAGGTTGTGGCAACACACAGTCGTACTGGCCAGGTTGTGGCAACACACAGTCGTACTGGCCAGGTTGTGGCAACACACAGTCGTACTGGCCAGGTTGTGGCAACACACAGTCGTACTGGCCAGGTTGTGACAACACACAGTCGTACTGGCCAGGTTGTGGCAACACACAGTCGTACTGGCCAGGTTGTGACAACACACAGTCGTACTGGCCAGGTTGTGGCAACACACAGTCGTACTGGCCAGGTTGTGACAACACACAGTCGTACTGGCCAGGTTGTGGCAACACACAGTCGTACTGGCCAGGTTGTGGCAACACACAGTCGTACTGGCCAGGTTGTGGCAACACACAGTCGTACTGGCCAGGTTGTGACAACACACAGTCGTACTGGCCAGGTTGTGGCAACACACAGTCGTACTGGCCAGGTTGTGGCAACACACAGTCGTACTGGCCAGGTTGTGGCAACACACAGTCGTACTGGCCAGGTTGTGGCAACACACAGTCGTACTGGCCAGGTTGTGACAACACACAGTCGTACTGGCCAGGTTGTGGCAACACACAGTCGTACTGGCCAGGTTGTGGCAACACACAGTCGTACTGGCCAGGTTGTGACAACACACAGTCGTACTGGCCAGGTTGTGGCAACACACAGTCGTACTGGCCAGGTTGTGGCAACACACAGTCGTACTGGCCAGGTTGTGGCAACACACAGTCGTACTGGCCAGGTTGTGGCAACACACAGTCGTACTGGCCAGGTTGTGGCAACACACAGTCGTACTGGCCAGGTTGTGGCAACACACAGTCGTACTGGCCAGGTTGTGGCAACACACAGTCGTACTGGCCAGGTTGTGGCAACACACAGTCGTACTGGCCAGGTTGTGGCAACACACAGTCGTACTGGCCAGGTTGTGGCAACACACAGTCGTACTGGCCAGGTTGTGGCAACACACAGTCGTACTGGCCAGGTTGTGGCAACACACAGTCGTACTGGCCAGGTTGTGGCAACACACAGTCGTACTGGCCAGGTTGTGGCAACACACAGTCGTACTGGCCAGGTTGTGGCAACACACAGTCGTACTGGCCAGGTTGTGGCAACACACAGTCGTACTGGCCAGGTTGTGGCAACACACAGTCGTACTGGCCAGGTTGTGGCAACACACAGTCGTACTGGCCAGGTTGTGGCAACACACAGTCGTACTGGCCAGGTTGTGGCAACACACAGTCGTACTGGCCAGGTTGTGACAACACACAGTCGTACTGGCCAGGTTGTGGCAACACACAGTCGTACTGGCCAGGTTGTGGCAACACACAGTCGTACTGGCCAGGTTGTGGCAACACACAGTCGTACTGGCCAGGTTGTGGCAACACACAGTCGTACTGGCCAGGTTGTGAGAACACACAGTCGTACTGGCCAGGTATTGGCAATACACAGTCGTACTGGCCAGGTTGTGGCAACACACAGTCGTACTGGCCAGGTTGTGGCAACACACAGTCGTACTGGCCAGGTTGTGGCAACACACAGTCGTACTGGCCAGGTTGTGGCAACACACAGTCGTACTGGCCAGGTTGTGACAACACACAGTCGTACTGGCCAGGTTGTGGCAACACACAGTCGTACTGGCCAGGTTGTGACAACACACAGTCGTACTGGCCAGGTTGTGGCAACACACAGTCGTACTGGCCAGGTTGTGGCAACACACAGTCGTACTGGCCAGGTTGTGACAACACACAGTCGTACTGGCCAGGTTGTGGCAACACACAGTCGTACTGGCCAGGTTGTGGCAACACACAGTCGTACTGGCCAGGTTGTGGCAACACACAGTCGTACTGGCCAGGTTGTGGCAACACACAGTCGTACTGGCCAGGTTGTGGCAACACACAGTCGTACTGGCCAGGTTGTGACAACACACAGTCGTACTGGCCAGGTTGTGGCAACACACAGTCGTACTGGCCAGGTTGTGGCAACACACAGTCGTACTGGCCAGGTTGTGGCAACACACAGTCGTACTGGCCAGGTTGTGGCAACACACAGTCGTACTGGCCAGGTTGTGGCAACACACAGTCGTACTGGCCAGGTTGTGGCAACACACAGTCGTACTGGCCAGGTTGTGGCAACACACAGTCGTACTGGCCAGGTTGTGACAACACACAGTCGTACTGGCCAGGTTGTGGCAACACACAGTCGTACTGGCCAGGTTGTGGCAACACACAGTCGTACTGGCCAGGTTGTGGCAACACACAGTCGTACTGGCCAGGTTGTGACAACACACAGTCGTACTGGCCAGGTTGTGGCAACACACAGTCGTACTGGCCAGGTTGTGGCAACACACAGTCGGTTGTGGCAACTGGGCAGGTTGTGGCAACACACAGTCGTACTGGCCAGGTTGTGGCAACACACAGTCGTACTGGCCAGGTTGTGACAACACACAGTCGTACTGGCCAGGTTGTGGCCACAACACACAGTCGTACTGGCCAGGTTGTGACAACACACAGTCGTACTGGCCAGGTTGTGACAACACACAGTCGTACTGGCCAGGTTGTGACAACACACAGTCGTACTGGCCAGGTTGTGGCAACACACAGTCGTACTGGCCAGGTTGTGACAACACACAGTCGTACTGGCCAGGTTGTGACAACACACAGTCGTACTGGCCAGGTTGTGACAACACACAGTCGTACTGGCCAGGTTGTGACAACACACAGTCGTACTGGCCAGGTTGTGACAACACACAGTCGTACTGGCCAGGTTGTGGCAACACACAGTCGTACTGGCCAGGTTGTGACAACACACAGTCGTACTGGCCAGGTTGTGGCAACGCACAGTCGTACTGGCCAGGTTGTGACAACACACAGTAGTACTGGCCAGTTTGTGACAACACACAGTTGTACTGGCCAGGTTGTGACAACACACATTCGTACTGGCCAGGGTGTGACAACACACTGTCGTACTGGCCAGGTTGTGACAACACACAGTCGTTCTGGCCATGTTGTGACAACACACAGTCGTACTGGCCAGGTTGTGGCAACACACAGTCGTACTGGCCAGGTTGTGACAACACACAGTTGTACTGGCCAGGTTGTGACAACACACAGTCGTACTGGCCAGGTTGTGACAACACACAGTCGTACTGGCCAGGTTGTGACAACACACAGTCGTACTGGCCAGGTTGTGACAACACACAGTCGTACTGGCCAGGTTGTGGCAACACACAGTCGTACTGGCCAGGTTGTGGCAACACACAGTCGTACTGGCCAGGTTGTGGCAACACACAGTCGTACTGGCCAGGTTGTGGCAACACACAGTCGTACTGGCCAGGTTGTGGCAACACACAGTCGTACTGGCCAGGTTGTGACAACACACAGTCGTACTGGCCAGGTTGTGGCAACACACAGTCGTACTGGCCAGGTTGTGACAACACACAGTCGTACTGGCCAGGTTGTGGCAACACACAGTCGTACTGGCCAGGTTGTGGCAACACACAGTCGTACTGGCCAGGTTGTGGCAACACACAGTCGTACTGGCCAGGTTGTGGCAACACACAGTCGTACTGGCCAGGTTGTGGCAACACACAGTCGTACTGGCCAGGTTGTGGCAACACACAGTCGTACTGGCCAGGTTGTGGCAACACACAGTCGTACTGGCCAGGTTGTGGCAACACACAGTCGTACTGGCCAGGTTGTGGCAACACACAGTCGTACTGGCCAGGTTGTGGCAACACACAGTCGTACTGGCCAGGTTGTGGCAACACACAGTCGTACTGGCCAGGTTGTGGCAACACACAGTCGTACTGGCCAGGTTGTGGCAACACACAGTCGTACTGGCCAGGTTGTGGCAACACACAGTCGTACTGGCCAGGTTGTGGCAACACACAGTCGTACTGGCCAGGTTGTGGCAACACACAGTCGTACTGGCCAGGTTGTGGCAACACACAGTCGTACTGGCCAGGTTGTGATAACACACAGTCGTACTGGCCAGGTTGTGGCAACACACAGTCGTACTGGCCAGGTTGTGGCAACACACAGTCGTACTGGCCAGGTTGTGGCAACACACAGTCGTACTGGCCAGGTTGTGGCAACACACAGTCGTACTGGCCAGGTTGTGGCAACACACAGTCGTACTGGCCAGGTTGTGGCAACACACAGTCGTACTGGCCAGGTTGTGGCAACACACAGTCGTACTGGCCAGGTTGTGGCAACACACAGTCGTACTGGCCAGGTTGTGGCAACACACAGTCGTACTGGCCAGGTTGTGGCAACACACAGTCGTACTGGCCAGGTTGTGGCAACACACAGTCGTACTGGCCAGGTTGTGGCAACACACAGTCGTACTGGCCAGGTTGTGGCAACACACAGTCGTACTGGCCAGGTTGTGGCAACACACAGTCGTACTGGCCAGGTTGTGTGGTAGTGCTGCTGTTGTCGTACAGAGTGATAGCTCTCATAAAGAAATTGGAGCACGCATCAATAACTGGGCCTCTACCTTTCAAACAGAACTGTTTGCCATACTCCTTGCACTGAAATGTGTCCATGTATCTAAATGCTCTCAACTCATTAAGAATAAATTGTGGCATGCTTGTGTCAGAAGCCAGACACAGGTATGGTAGGATTGTGAACAGAGGAGTCAGAGTGCACATGCTGTGGATTCCATCTCAAATTGGTCTTCAGATGTATGACAGAACTGATGAACTGGCTAAGCTTTCAGAGAGTGGGTAGATTAAAATCTTGGCTCGCTAGTTAGCAGTTTGAGAACAATAATACGAAAAGAACTTCAACTGAATTTTACTGACTTAAGACTCTGGGAGATTGACACAATTCAGTCCATCTATCATCATTCTATCATGCAGGAGGAGCCACATGTCTATGGTGCATCCAACAAAATAAGCAGACTCTTGGATGTAACTACCGCCCGGCCCCGGCTGGGTTACAAGTATCTTTGGCAGGTTAAATCACCACCACCAGATGTAGACCAAACGAAATATCTCACCCTGCGTCATTATGTACTGGAGTGTGATTAAATTAATGAATTCAGAGACAACTCGCTCAGAAATGTTCAAGATATGTCAAAATATTTTATTCACAGTGGTACATTACAGACCATTCTGGAAAAATACTCTGATATGCACTCTGTAAATAAAGCATTACCACGTGTGTGTGTGTGTGTGCGTGTGTGTGTGTGTGTGTGTGTGTGTTTGTGTGTGTGTGTGTGTGTGTGTGTGTGTGTGTGTGTGTTTGTGTGTGTGCGCTTGTGTGCTTGTTTGCATGTGTGTGCTCTCGTGTATGTACGCTCGTGTGTGTGTGTGTGAACTCACCTATTTGTGTGTGTGTGTGTGTGTGTGTGTGTGTGTGTGTGTGTGTGTCCCAACAATTAATATTTGCACTGGAAACTCATTACAGATGTGACCGGGTGTGGATGTGTGAATTGCTCAATAATTTATAATTTGTTCATGACTGTAACCACGTATAAACATAAGTAAATTTACTTACATGATTCATTACTTTTGTAACTTGTGAATTCATTACCTTTGTACCTTGTTCAGCTGTCAGAACTTTGGGGCCCAGTCCCTGGACCCTTTATGTACCTCTTTTGACTCCCATGCACACGATGGGAATGGAGTAGTGAAATGCGGTGGGTGCTATCCGTAGACTTTATCAGCGTTTCTCCTTACATTAACATTCTTCATGATAGTCATACTGTTTTCTAGCGTGTTTACATGTCAGTTTCTAAACGATCGCAAACAATACCTGGAATTATATATTCGTTATGTAACGTTTAACCTAGACTGTTCCTAATTAAATCTCAGTTAAGCGCAAATAACGAGATTAAATAATGTGAAGAGGAACAAGCAGCAGCAGTGCGACGAACTGCTTTTATCCTCAGACTAACAGTATCTGTATTCTTTCTACCAAGAATCTGTTCTAATTGTGTACCTGTCTCTGCTTATATATTTACATGCTTGCAAATTTCTAAATATATTTACATTTGTAAGTATAAAATTGTATATTTTTTGACAAATATTCTTCCGTAAATCTGTTTATTAATTATGGACTATGTTTATGAGAACCATCACCGACTAAATAATCTCACGTTTATGAAGCAAAACTCACACCCTGGAGCATTTGGGTGTGAGTTTCACCCCATAAAAGTTGTCGGATGAAACGTGTAGGTGGAAGTTGTTCCCTCGTTGAATTCCACCACTGAAAGTCTGCTGGGCAGTTTCAGACACAAAAGTACCATTATGGAACGACACAAAAGTTTCGTTATGGAACGACACAAAAGTTTCATTATGGAACGTGTGATTAGTTGATTTTTCCATTTAATGTAGTAAAACAGGTTTCTGTTGCATTTGAAAACATTTTCCAGAACTATAATCATGTGCCTCGTGAACACCAGGAAAGTCACTATTCCCTAGATTTACCAATAATTAAGTACCTCAGGTTTCCGCCATAGAGTTGTGGAACTTTAACAGTGTTTAATAAAGAGTGCTCAAAAGTTTTTAAAAACATTGTTCAGATTGTTTAAATAACAGTGTTCAGAGTGTTTAAGTAAGTGTTCAGAGAGTCTAAATAACAGTGGTCAAAGTGTTTAAAAGCCAGTGTTAGTTTAAGTTAGTTTAATATGTTTATTATGCACCCAATACCCATCCTGTGGGCGGTAGTCAAAAGATTACAGAGGTACATAATTGGTCCAGGGACTGGACTCCAAAGTTTTGATAGCTGAGAAAATTACAGAGGTAATGACCTCACAATTACAAAGATAATGAACTCCAGGTAGGTCGGGTCACAATCATGACAAGTTACGAAGGTATTTACAGATTACAGAGGTACGCAATGGGTCCAGGGACTGGGCCCCCAAAGTTCTGATAGCATAACTAGGTACAAAAGTAATGAACTTATAAGTTACAAAGGTAATGAATCCTGTAAGAATGGTTACTTACGTTTATACATGGCTAAAATCATGAGCAAATTATAGAGTAATGAGCAATTCATACTTCCACACCCGGTCACAACTGTAGTGAGTTATTGGTCCAAATATTGCTTGTTGTGTCACACACACACACACTCTCTCTCTCACACACACACACATACACACACACACACACACACACACACACACACGCGCGCGCGCGCGCGCGCTCACACACACACACACACACACACAAACCCACACACACACTCTCACACACACACACATACACACACACACACACACACACACACACACACACACACACACACACACACACACACACACACACACACACACACATACGTGGTAATGCTTTATTTACAGCTAGCAAAGTCAGGGTATTTCTCCAGAATGGTCTGTAATATACCACTGTGGATAAAATACTATGCCATTTCTTGAACATTTCTGAGTGAGTTGTCTCTAAATTCATCACACTCCAGTACATAATGACGCAGGGTGTGACAATAGTCCATCTGGCAAAGTTTACATTTCGTTTGGTCTACATTTGGTGGTGGTGATTTAACCTGCCATAGATACTTGTAACCCAGCCGGAGCCGGGCGGTAGTGACATCCAAGAATCTGCTTATTTTGTTGGATGCACCATAGACATGTGGCTCCTCCTGCATGATAGGTAGGTTACTGAAGGCAGTGAAGAGTTTTTACGAGGATAGTGAGGCTCAAGTTAGAGTATGTAGGAAAGAGGGAAATTATTTCCCAGTAAAAGTAGGCCTTAGACAGGGATGTGTGATGTCACCGTGGTTGTTAAATATATTTATAGATGGGGTTGTAAGAGAAGTAAATGCGAGGGTCTTGACAAGAGGCGTGGAGTTAAAAGATAAAGAATCACACATAAAGTGGGAGTTGTCACAGTTGCTCTTTGCTGATGACACTGTGCTCTTTGGAGATTCTGAAGAGAAGTTGCAGAGATTGGTGGATGAATTTGGTAGTTTGTGCAAAAGAAGAAAATTAAAAGTGAATACAGGAAAGAGTAAGGTTATGAGGATAACAATATTAGGTGATGAAAGATTGGATATCAGATTGGAGGGAGAGAGTATGGAGGAGGTGAATGTATTCAGATATCTGGGAGTGGACGTGTCAGCGGATGGGTCTACGAAGGATGAGGTGAATCATAGAATTGATGAGGGGAAAAGGGTGAGTGGTGCACTTAGGAGTCTGTGGAGACAAAGAACTTTGTCCTTGGAGGCAAAGAGGGGAATGTGTGAGAGTATAGTTTTACCAACGCTCTTATATGGGTGTGAAGAAAGGGTGATGAATGTTGCAACGAGGAGAAGGCTGGAGGCAGTGGAGAGGTCATGTCCGAGGGCAATGTATGGTGTGAATATAATGCAGAGAATTCGTAGTTTGGAAGTTAGGAGGAGGTGCGGGATTGCCAAAACTGTTGTCCAGAGGGCTGAGGAAGGGTTGTTGAGGTGGTTCGGACATGTAGAGAGAATGGAGCGAAACAGAATGACTTCAAGAGTGTATCAGTCTGTAGTGAAAGGAAGGCGGGGTAGGGGTCGGCCTAGGAAAGGTTGGAGGGAGGGGGTAAAGGAGGTTTTGTGTGCGAGGGGCTTGGAATTCCAGCAGGCGTGCGTGAGCGTGTTTGATAGGAGTGAATGGAGACGAATGGTTTTTAATACTTGACGTGCTGTTGGAGTGTGAGCAAAGTAACATTTATGAAGGGATTCAGGGAAACCGGCAGGCCGGACTTGAGTCCTGGAGATGGGAAGTACAGTGCCTGCACTCTGAAGGAGGGGTGTTAATGTTGCAGTTTAAAAACTGTAGTGTAAAGCACCCTTCTGGCAAGACAGTGATGGAGTGAATGATGGTGAGATTTTTTCTTTTTCGGGCCACCCTGCCTTGGTGGGAATCGGCCAGTGTGATAATAAAATAATAAGAAAAATATATATGCAAAACAACCAGTGTGAAAGAGTAGTGAAATTCCAAGTGCTTTCGTGACTACTCACCTACAATGTGAGTAGTCACGAAAGCGCTTGGAATTTCACTACTCTTTCACAGTGGTTGTTTTGCATATTTTAAAATCTCTTGTTTACTGTGATCTTATTGTATATATATATATATATATATATATATATATATAGATATATATATATATATATATATATATATATATATATATATATATATATATATATATATATATATTATATGTATGTATACAAGGCAAGCCATCATGTAGAGCAGAACTTTATTAACATACTGTGTTAAAACTCTGTACACACATTTTACATGTACGTGCATGTATGTATATATACAAACATTTGCGACCTTCAAATTCATTTATGAAACACGAAAAACGGAAGTTTTTTTAAATTCGTTGCAATTTTCATGGAGGAGATTTAGAGATTCTCACTTTCACTCATACATACACAATAACATGTACACGCGATATTCATACATGTTATAAGCATTCATACATAATAACATGTACACAAGACTATCAAACACACAACATGTACACATGACAATCATCAACACACAACATGTATACATGACAATCATCAATATACAACATGTACACATGACAATCAACACACAACATGTACACATGGTACACATACACAATAACACGTGTATTAATGTATACATAATGACACGTACACATGACAATCATCAACTCACAACATGTACACATGGCACACATACACAATACGTGTATTTAATGTGTACATAACATGTACACATGACAATCATCAACACACATGTACACATGACAATCATCAACACACATGTACATATGGCACACACACACAATAGCACGTGTATTAATGTGTACATAACACGTACACATGTCGATCAACATACATCATGTACCCATGATAATCATCAACTTACAACATGTACACATGACAATCATCAACACACAACATGTACACATGACAATCATCAACACAACATGTACACATGACAATCATCAACACACAACATATACATATGATAATCATCAACACACAACATGTACACATGACAATCATCAACACACATGTACATATGGCACACATACACAACACGTGTATTTAATGTGTACATAATAACATGTGCACATGACACACAGTCCTCCACTAGCGCCTCAGTCGTGTCACATCTTTAAATATTCACAAGTTACACAAACAATGTTCTCAAATTACTGTAAACCAACATTTTTTTGTCTTATATATTCTGAATATTGAAGCAAATACTCATATCTAAATTTCCCATATATTGTCTCTGCTACATTGTTTAATCATGTGGACGAGTACATGTATGTCTATGAGAATGTGTACACATGTATGTGTACATAAGTGTTCGTGGGATGGGCTTTGGAGTGATATGTTTGTGTGTATGTATGTGTGATCTCAGACATATTATAGTGATAGCAGATAACTGTGTACATTGTTGTGTGCGTATTTGTAGTACATGGGATTGTGTGTGATTTTTTATGCATGCAAGTGTATGTATAATGATGTATGAGTAAGGTGAATGTGTTTAAACGTATAAATATTTGTGAAAATACTTATATATGTGTATGCAAACAATTTCTGCGCTTGTTAGGCTTTCAGTGCCAAATGTAAAAGACGGATAAATAAACAAAAATGAAAGCAGTGTAATATTTAACATAGTTATGATGGTGGTGGACAAATTAACCAACATTTGGGTATTCATCTGCAATAATAAAACACTCTCAAATACTTTTAAACAGCTAAATAAGTAAAAAAAACAACTTGTTCTCAGTATATTTTCATAGTGTAACATAAAAGGATTTCCAAAATTTATGTTAATTAGCCTCTCGGAGGTGGCGGAACTGTGAGGCAGCTTGGTGGCGTCTAGCTGACCTACGGTCGCGGCTGTCTTGGTGGGTGTAATTACTGGACGCAGTTTTCTGTGTGTGTCACCTCCAGTAATTCCACCCACCTGGACAGTCTCTACCGTAGACCAGCTAGACAAGACCAAGTTTCCATGCAGCGAGGTCACTGAAGGTGGCAACCGCTGACTCTGGGGAAGTGGGGAAGGGAGTCCACCTGAGGTGACACTAGTGGACTCCTGGAGACACTGATCCGGGGAAGGCACCGCTGACTCTGGGGAAGTGGGGAAGGGAGTCCACTCAGGTGACACAAGTGGACTCCTGGAGACACTGATCCGGGGAAGGCACCGCCGGCCTTAGGGAAATGGGGAAGGGAAGACATCCGGAGCGAGCGGATGGATTCCTGGATACATGAACCTGAGAAAGGCAAGAATACATGCAGTTGAGGCTGACCTTGGGTAAGTGGGGAAGGGAAGATATCCGGCGGTAGACGGAAGGATTCCTGGATACATGATCCTGGGAATGGCAAGAATACCGCTGACCTTGGGGAAGTGGGAAAGGGAGTCCACTCAGGTGACATAAGTGGACTCCTGGAGACACTGATCCGGGGAAGGCACCGCCGACCTTAGGGAAATGGGGAAGGGAAGACATCCGGAGCGAGCGGATGGATTCCTGGATACATGAACTTGAGGAAGGTTGTTGTTGAGGCTGACCTTGGGTAAGTGGGGAAGGGGAGACATCCGGAGCGAGCGGATGGATTCCTGGATACATGAACCTGAGCAAGGCAAGAATACATGCAGTTGAGGCTGACCTTGGGTAAGTGGGGAAGGGAAGATATCCGGCGGTAGACGGAAGGATTCCTGGATACATGATCCTGCGGACGGCAAGAATACCGCTGACCTTGGGGAAGTGGGAAGGGAGTTCACCTGAGGTGACATAAGTGGATTCCTGGAGACACTGATCCGGGGAAGGCACCGCCGACCTTAGGGAAATGGGGAAGGGAAGACATCCGGAGCGAGCGGATGGATTCCTGGATACATGAACTTGAGGAAGGTTGTTGTTGAGGCTGACCTTGGGTAAGTGGGGAAGGGAAGATATCCGGCGGTAGACGGAAGGATTCCTGGATACATGAACCTGGGGATGGCAAGAATACATGCAGTTGAGGCTGACCTTGGGTAAGTGGGGAAGGGGAGACATCCGGAGCGAGCGGATGGATTCCTGGATACATGAACCTGAGCAAGGCAAGAATACATGCAGTTGAGGCTGACCTTGGGTAAGTGGGGAAGGGAAGATATCCGGCGGTAGACGGAAGGATTCCTGGATAAGGGAGAACCTGGGAACGAACAATGGATTCCTGGATACATGAACAGTTGAGGCTGACCTTGGGTAGTGGGGAAGGGAAGATATCCGGTGGTAGACGGAAGGATTCCTGGATACATGAACCTGGGGACAGAATACATGCAGTTGAGGCTGACCTTGGGTAAGTGGGGAAGGGGAGACATCTGACGAACGGATGGATCCCTGGATACATGAACCTTGGCAGTTGAGGCTGACCTTGGGTAAGTAGGGAAGGGAAGATATCCGGCGGTAGACGGAAGGATTCCTGGATACATGAACCTGGGGACAGCAAGAAAACAGGTTGGTGAGGCTGACCTTAGGGAAGTGAGGAAGGGAAAACATCCGGAGGCAGACAGATGGATTCCTGGATACATGAACCTGGGGAAGGCTGAGGCTGGAAGGCAGAGAGAGAAAGAGAGGCGAGGCTGACCTTAGGGAAATGAGGAAGGGGAGACATCCGGGGGCCCACGGATGAATTCCTGGACACATGAACCTGGGGAAGGCGAGGGGGGGGGACCTTAAAGACGAACCACTGGCCTCCACGTGGCAAGGTCTGGTAACTCAGAGATAACTCTGAGGCTGACAGTGGTCGCAAATATATTATAATTCATTATAATATATTATTATTATTATTATTATTATTATGTTATTATTATTATGTTATTATTATTAATTATTATTGTTATTATTCATGATTTGGATTCAAAAGCGTCAACCAGCCTCCCTGACAGTAGCATCGGTGGTGTTATTCCCACTCCAGCCTCCCTGACAGTAGCATCGGTGGTGTTATTCCCACTCCAGCCTCCCTGACAGTAGCATCGGTGGTGTTATTCCCACTCCAGCCTCCCTGACAGTAGCATCGGTGGTGTTATTCCCACTCCAGCCTCCCTGACAGTAGCCATGGTGGTGTTATTCCCACTCCAGCCTCCCTGACAGTAGCATTGGTGGTGTTATTCCCACTCCAGCCTCCCTGACAGTAGCATCGGTGGTGTTATTCCCACTCCAGCCTCCCTGACAGTAGCCATGGTGGTGTTATTCCCACTCCAGCCTCCCTGACAGTAGCCATGGTGGTGTTATTCCCACTCCAGCCTCCCTGACAGTAGCCATGGTGGTGTTATTCCCACTCCAGCCTCCCTGACAGTAACCATGGTGGTGTTATTCCCACTCCAGCCTCCCTAACAGTAGCATCGGTGGTGTTATTCCCACTCCAGCCCACTCCAGCCTCCCTGACAGTAGCCATGGTGGTGTTGTTCCCACTCCAGCCTCCCTGACAGTAGCCATGGTGGTGTTATTCCCACTCCAGCCTCCCTGACAGTAGCCTCCCTGTCAGCCTCCCTGACAGTAGCCATGATGGTGTTATTCCCACTCCAGCCTCCCTGTTATTCCCACTCCAGCCTCCCTGACAGTAGCCATGGTGGTGTTATTCCCACTCCAGCCTCCCTGACAGTAGCCATGGTGGTGTTATTCCCACTCCAGCCTCCCTGACAGTAACCATGGTGGTGTTATTCCCACTCCAGCCTCCCTGACAGTAACCATGGTGGTGTTATTCCCACTCCAGCCTCCCTGACAGTAACCATGGTGGTGTTATTCCCACTCCAGCCTCCCTGACAGTAGCCATGGTGGTGTTATTCCCACTCCAGCCTCCCTGACAGTAGCCATGGTGGTGTTATTCCCACTCCAGCCTCCCTGACAGTAACCATGGTGGTGTTATTCCCACTCCAGCCTCCCTGACAGTAGCCATGGTGGTGTTATTCCCACTCCAGCCTCCCTGACAGTAGCCATGGTGGTGTTATTCCCACTCCAGCCTCCCTGACAGTAGCCATGGTGGTGTTATTCCCACTCCAGCCTCCCTGACAGTAGCCATGGTGGTGTTATTCCCACTCCAGCCTCCCTGACAGTAACCATGGTGGGGTTATTCCTACTCGGGAATAACACGTCAGTGGCATCTCGCTGGTGCCACCCACGTTATCATAATATGAAAAAAATCCCCAAAAAGGAAATACTTTCATCATCATTCAACACTTTCACCTCACTCACACATAATCACTGTCTTTGCAGAGGCGCTCAGACACAACAGTTTAGAAGCATATATGAAGTAATATTAGATACTCTTCCAAACTGCCAATATCCCAATATCCGAATGGGTGAAACTGGTCTGTTAACAAGACCTCATGTAAAATTGAGTCCTTTCTTATATTTTCTCTGTGCGTTTAAAGATATATTTTTTTCATTTATGTTAATGTAAAAACTAATAACTTTGTTCTAAAAGAACCTTAGAAAACTTACCTAACCTTTAATTTAATTTAATTTGATTTAGCCTAATTTAACTAAAAATGTTTTAGATAAGTTTACAATAATTTAATAATAAACAAACACAATGAAATACATTTTTTTTCCGTTAGGTTCAGAATGATTTTTGCGAAATTATTGCATACACAAACTTTCACTTGTGTATGTGTTAGTATGCTGTTATTGGAAGTTACTGTACTTTTCTTTTGTTACCTATTACAACCCAGGAGTCCCAAAGGCCTGTTATCCTGTGTGTAAAGGCAGCGAAATAAACACAACAGAAAAGCTTTTGACTTGCATTATCCTTCACCAATTTAGAACAGGTTGTGACAACACACAGTCGTACTGGCCAGGTTGTGACAACACACAGTCGTACTGGCCAGGTTGTGACAACACACAGTCGTACTGGCCAGGTTGTGACAACACACAGTCGTACTGGCCAGGTTGTGACAACACACAGTCGTACTGGCCAGGTTGTGACAACACACAGTCGTACTGGCCAGGTTGTGACAACACACAGTCGTACTGGCCAGGTTGTGACAACACACAGTCGTACTGGCCAGGTTGTGACAACACACAGTCGTACTGGCCAGGTTGTGACAACACACAGTCGTACTGGCCAGGTTGTGACAACACACAGTCGTACTGGCCAGGTTGTGACAACACACAGTCGTACTGGCCAGGTTGTGACAACACACAGTCGTACTGGCCAGGTTGTGACAACACACAGTCGTACTGGCCAGGTTGTGACAACACACAGTCGTACTGGCCAGGTTGTGACAACACACAGTCGTACTGGCCAGGTTGTGACAACACACAGTCGTACTGGCCAGGTTGTGACAACACACAGTCGTACTGGCCAGGTTGTGACAACACACAGTCGTACTGGCCAGGTTGTGACAACACACAGTCGTACTGGCCAGGTTGTGACAACACACAGTCGTACTGGCCAGGTTGTGACAACACACAGTCGTACTGGCCAGGTTGTGACAACACACAGTCGTACTGGCCAGGTTGTGACAACACACAGTCGTACTGGCCAGGTTGTGACAACACACAGTCGTACTGGCCAGGTTGTGACAACACACAGTCGTACTGGCCAGGTTGTGACAACACACAGTCGTACTGGCCAGGTTGTGACAACACACAGTCGTACTGGCCAGGTTGTGACAACACACAGTCGTACTGGCCAGGTTGTGGCAACACACAGTCGTACTGGCCAGGTTGTGACAACACACAGTCGTACTGGCCAGGTTGTGACAACACACAGTCGTACTGGCCAGGTTGTGACAACACACAGTCGTACTGGCCAGGTTGTGACAACACACAGTCGTACTGGCCAGGTTGTGACAACACACAGTCGTACTGGCCAGGTTGTGACAACACACAGTCGTACTGGCCAGGTTGTGACAACACACAGTCGTACTGGCCAGGTTGTGACAACACACAGTCGTACTGGCCAGGTTGTGACAACACACAGTCGTACTGGCCAGGTTGTGACAACACACAGTCGTACTGGCCAGGTTGTGACAACACACAGTCGTACTGGCCAGGTTGTGACAACACACAGTCGTACTGGCCAGGTTGTGACAACACACAGTCGTACTGGCCAGGTTGTGGCAACACACAGTCGTACTGGCCAGGTTGTGACAACACACAGTCGTACTGGCCAGGTTGTGACAACACACAGTCGTACTGGCCAGGTTGTGACAACACACAGTCGTACTGGCCAGGTTGTGACAACACACAGTCGTACTGGCCAGGTTGTGACAACACACAGTCGTACTGGCCAGGTTGTGACAACACACAGTCGTACTGGCCAGGTTGTGACAACACACAGTCGTACTGGCCAGGTTGTGACAACACACAGTCGTACTGGCCAGGTTGTGACAACACACAGTCGTACTGGCCAGGTTGTGACAACACACAGTCGTACTGGCCAGGTTGTGACAACACACAGTCGTACTGGCCAGGTTGTGGCAACACACAGTCGTACTGGCCAGGTTGTGACAACACACAGTCGTACTGGCCAGGTTGTGACAACACACAGTCGTACTGGCCAGGTTGTGGCAACACACAGTCGTACTGGCCAGGTTGTGGCAACACACAGTCGTACTGGCCAGGTTGTGACAACACACAGTCGTACTGGCCAGGTTGTGGCAACACACAGTCGTACTGGCCAGGTTGTGGCAACACACAGTCGTACTGGCCAGGTTGTGGCAACACACAGTCGTACTGGCCAGGTTGTGGCAACACACAGTCGTACTGGCCAGGTTGTGACAACACACAGTCGTACTGGCCAGGTTGTGGCAACACACAGTCGTACTGGCCAGGTTGTGGCAACACACAGTCGTACTGGCCAGGTTGTGACAACACACAGTCGTACTGGCCAGGTTGTGGCAACACACAGTCGTACTGGCCAGGTTGTGGCAACACACAGTCGTACTGGCCAGGTTGTGACAACACACAGTCGTACTGGCCAGGTTGTGGCAACACACAGTCGTACTGGCCAGGTTGTGGCAACACACAGTCGTACTGGCCAGGTTGTGACAACACACAGTCGTACTGGCCAGGTTGTGGCAACACACAGTCGTACTGGCCAGGTTGTGGCAACACACAGTCGTACTGGCCAGGTTGTGGCAACACACAGTCGTACTGGCCAGGTTGTGGCAACACACAGTCGTACTGGCCAGGTTGTGGCAACACACAGTCGTACTGGCCAGGTTGTGACAACACACAGTCGTACTGGCCAGGTTGTGGCAACACACAGTCGTACTGGCCAGGTTGTGGCAACACACAGTCGTACTGGCCAGGTTGTGGCAACACACAGTCGTACTGGCCAGGTTGTGGCAACACACAGTCGTACTGGCCAGGTTGTGGCAACACACAGTCGTACTGGCCAGGTTGTGGCAACACACAGTCGTACTGGCCAGGTTGTGACAACACACAGTCGTACTGGCCAGGTTGTGGCAACACACAGTCGTACTGGCCAGGTTGTGGCAACACACAGTCGTACTGGCCAGGTTGTGGCAACACACAGTCGTACTGGCCAGGTTGTGGCAACACACAGTCGTACTGGCCAGGTTGTGACAACACACAGTCGTACTGGCCAGGTTGTGGCAACACACAGTCGTACTGGCCAGGTTGTGACAACACACAGTCGTACTGGCCAGGTTGTGACAACACACAGTCGTACTGGCCAGGTTGTGGCAACACACAGTCGTACTGGCCAGGTTGTGGCAACACACAGTCGTACTGGCCAGGTTGTGGCAACACACAGTCGTACTGGCCAGGTTGTGGCAACACACAGTCGTACTGGCCAGGTTGTGGCAACACACAGTCGTACTGGCCAGGTTGTGGCAACACACAGTCGTACTGGCCAGGTTGTGGCAACACACAGTCGTACTGGCCAGGTTGTGGCAACACACAGTCGTACTGGCCAGGTTGTGGCAACACACAGTCGTACTGGCCAGGTTGTGGCAACACACAGTCGTACTGGCCAGGTTGTGGCAACACACAGTCGTACTGGCCAGGTTGTGGCAACACACAGTCGTACTGGCCAGGTTGTGGCAACACACAGTCGTACTGGCCAGGTTGTGGCAACACACAGTCGTACTGGCCAGGTTGTGGCAACACACAGTCGTACTGGCCAGGTTGTGGCAACACACAGTCGTACTGGCCAGGTTGTGGCAACACACAGTCGTACTGGCCAGGTTGTGGCAACACACAGTCGTACTGGCCAGGTTGTGGCAACACACAGTCGTACTGGCCAGGTTGTGGCAACACACAGTCGTACTGGCCAGGTTGTGGCAACACACAGTCGTACTGGCCAGGTTGTGACAACACACAGTCGTACTGGCCAGGTTGTGGCAACACACAGTCGTACTGGCCAGGTTGTGGCAACACACAGTCGTACTGGCCAGGTTGTGGCAACACACAGTCGTACTGGCCAGGTTGTGGCAACACACAGTCGTACTGGCCAGGTTGTGGCAACACACAGTCGTACTGGCCAGGTTGTGGCAACACACAGTCGTACTGGCCAGGTTGTGGCAACACACAGTCGTACTGGCCAGGTTGTGGCAACACACAGTCGTACTGGCCAGGTTGTGGCAACACACAGTCGTACTGGCCAGGTTGTGGCAACACACAGTCGTACTGGCCAGGTTGTGGCAACACACAGTCGTACTGGCCAGGTTGTGGCAACACACAGTCGTACTGGCCAGGTTGTGGCAACACACAGTCGTACTGGCCAGGTTGTGGCAACACACAGTCGTACTGGCCAGGTTGTGGCAACACACAGTCGTACTGGCCAGGTTGTGGCAACACACAGTCGTACTGGCCAGGTTGTGGCAACACACAGTCGTACTGGCCAGGTTGTGGCAACACACAGTCGTACTGGCCAGGTTGTGACAACACACAGTCGTACTGGCCAGGTTGTGGCAACACACAGTCGTACTGGCCAGGTTGTGGCAACACACAGTCGTACTGGCCAGGTTGTGGCAACACACAGTCGTACTGGCCAGGTTGTGGCAACACACAGTCGTACTGGCCAGGTTGTGGCAACACACAGTCGTACTGGCCAGGTTGTGGCAACACACAGTCGTACTGGCCAGGTTGTGGCAACACACAGTCGTACTGGCCAGGTTGTGGCAACACACAGTCGTACTGGCCAGGTTGTGGCAACACACAGTCGTACTGGCCAGGTTGTGGCAACACACAGTCGTACTGGCCAGGTTGTGGCAACACACAGTCGTACTGGCCAGGTTGTGGCAACACACAGTCGTACTGGCCAGGTTGTGGCAACACACAGTCGTACTGGCCAGGTTGTGGCAACACACAGTCGTACTGGCCAGGTTGTGGCAACACACAGTCGTACTGGCCAGGTTGTGGCAACACACAGTCGTACTGGCCAGGTTGTGGCAACACACAGTCGTACTGGCCAGGTTGTGGCAACACACAGTCGTACTGGCCAGGTTGTGGCAACACACAGTCGTACTGGCCAGGTTGTGGCAACACACAGTCGTACTGGCCAGGTTGTGGCAACACACAGTCGTACTGGCCAGGTTGTGGCAACACACAGTCGTACTGGCCAGGTTGTGGCAACACACAGTCGTACTGGCCAGGTTGTGGCAACACACAGTCGTACTGGCCAGGTTGTGGCAACACACAGTCGTACTGGCCAGGTTGTGGCAACACACAGTCGTACTGGCCAGGTTGTGGCAACACACAGTCGTACTGGCCAGGTTGTGGCAACACACAGTCGTACTGGCCAGGTTGTGGCAACACACAGTCGTACTGGCCAGGTTGTGGCAA
Source organism: Cherax quadricarinatus (assembly GCF_038502225.1). Lineage (NCBI taxonomy): Eukaryota > Metazoa > Arthropoda > Malacostraca > Decapoda > Parastacidae > Cherax > Cherax quadricarinatus. Next base: position 85,763 of record NW_027195451.1, on the reverse strand, counting down.
CACACAGTCGTACTGGACAGGTTGTGACAACACACAGTCGTACTGGCCAGGTTGTAGCAACACACAGTCGTACTGGCCAGGTTGTGACAACACGCAGTCGTACTAGCCAAGTTTTGACAACACACAGTCGTACTTTCCAGGTTGTGACAACACAGTCGTACTGACCAGGTTGTGACAACACAGTCGTACTGGCAAGGTTGTGGCAACACACAGCCGTACTGGCCAGGTTATGACAACACACAGACGTGCTGGCCAGGTTGTGACACCACACAGTCGTACTGGCCAGGTTGTGACAACGCACAGTCGTACTGGGCAGGTTGTGACAACACAGTCGTACTAGCCAGGTTGTGGCAACACACATTCGTACTGGCCAGGTTGTGGCAACACACATTCGTACTGGGCAGGTTGTGAAAACACACAGTCGTACTGGCCAGGTTGTGGCAACACACAGTCGTACTGGCCAGGTTGTAGAAACACACAGTGGTACTGGCCAGTTTGTGACAACACACAGTCGTACTTTCCAGGTTGTGGCAACACACAGTCGTAATGGTCAGGTTGTTGCAACACACAGTCGTACTGGCCAGGTTGTGACAACACACAGTTGTACTGGCTAGGTTGTGGCAACACACAGTCGAACTGGCCAGGTTGTGAAAACACACAGTCGTACTGGCCAGGTTGTAACAACACACAGTCGTACTGATCAGGTTGTGGCAACACACAGTCGTACTGGCCAGGTTGTGGCAACACACAGTCGTACTGGCCAGGTTGTGACAACACACAGTTATACTGGCCAGGTTGTGGCAATACACAGTCGTACTGGCCAGGTTGTGGCAACAAACAGTCGCAGTGGGCAGGTTGTAGCAACACACAGTCGTACTGGCCAGGTTGTGACAACACACAGTTGTACTGGTCAGGTTGTGACAACACACATTCGTACTGGCCAGGTTGTGACAACACACAGTCGTACTGGCCAGGTTGTGACAACACACAGTCGTACTGGCCAGGTTGTGACAACACACAGTCGTACTGGCCAGGTTTGACAACACAGTCGTACTGGCCAGGTTGTGACAACACACAGTCCTACTGGCCAGGTTGTGACAACACACAGTCGTACTGGCCAGGTTGTGACAACACACAGTCGTACTGGCCAGGTTGTGACAACACACAGTCGTACTGGCCCTTTTGTGACAACACACAGTTGTACTGGCCAGGTTGTGACAACACACAGTCGTACTGGCCAGGTTGTGACAACACCCAGTCGTACTGGCCAGGTTGTGACAACACACAGTCGTACTGGCCAGGTTGTGGCAACACAGTCGTACTGGCCAGGTTGTGACAACACACAGTAGTACTGGCCAGTTTGTGACAACACACAGTTGTACTGGCCAGGTTGTGACAACACACATTCGTACTGGCCAGGGTGTGACAACACACTGTCGTACTGGCCAGGTTGTGACAACACACAGTCGTTCTGGCCATGTTGTGACAACACACAGTCGTACTGGCCAGGTTGTGGCAACACAGTCGTACTGGCCAGGTTGTGACAACACACAGTTGTACTGGCCAGGTTGTGACAACACACAGTCGTACTGGCCAGGTTGTGACAACACACAGTTGTACTGGCCAGGTTGTGACAACACCCAGTCGTACTGGCCAGGTTGTGACAACACACAGTCGTACTGGCCAGGTTGTGGCAACACACAGTCGTACTGGTCAGGTTGTGGCAACACACAGTCGTACTTTCCAGGTTGTGGCAACACAGTCGTACTAGCCAGGTTGTGGCAACACACAGTCGTACTGGCCAGGTTGTGGCAACACACAGTCGTACTGGCCAGGTTGTGACAACACACAGTCGTACTGGCCAGGTTGTGGCAACACACAGTCGTACTGGCCAGGTTGTGACAACACATATTCGTACTGGCCAGGTTGTGATAACACACAGTTGTATTGGCCAGGTTGTGACAACACACAGTCGTACTGGCCAGGTTGTGGCAACACACAGTCGTACTGGCCAGGTTGTGGCAACACACAGTCGTACTGGTCAGGTTGTGGCAACACACAGTCGTACTTTCCAGGTTGTGGCAACACAGTCGTACTAGCCACGTTGTGGCAACACACAGTCGTACTGGCCAGGTTGTGACAACACACAGTCGTGCTGGCCAGGTTGTGACAACACACAGTCGTACTGGCCAGGTTGTGGCAACACACAGTCGTACTTTCCAGGTTGTGGCAACACACAGTCGTACTAGCCAGGTTGTGGCAACAAACAGTCGTACTGGCCAGGTTGTGATAACGCACAGTTGTATTGGCCAGGTTGTGACAACACACAGTCGTACTGGCCAGGTTGTGACAACACACAGTCGTACTGGCCAGGTTGTGGCAACACACAGTCGTACTGGCCAGGTTGTGACAACACACAGTCGTACTGGCCAGGTTGTGATAACACACAGTTGTATTGGCCACGTTGTGACAACACACAGTCGTACTGGCCAGGTTGTGGCAACATACAGTCGTACTGGCCAGGTTGTGGCAACACACAGTCGTATTGGCCAGGTTGTGGCAACACACAGTCGTACTGGTCAGGTTGTGGCAACACAGTCGTACTTTCCAGGTTGTGGCAACACACAGTCGTACTAGCCGCGTTGTGGCAGCACACAGTCGTACTGGCCAGGTTGTGACAACACAGTCGTACTGGCCAGGTTGTGGCAACACACAGTCGTACTGGCCAGGTTGTGGCAACACACAGTCGTACTGGCCAGGTTGTGGCAACAAACAGTCGCAGTGGGCAGGTTGTGGCAACACACAGTCGTACTGGCCAGGTTGTGGCAACACACAGTCGTACTGGCCAGGTTGTGGCAACACACAGTCGTACTGGCCAGGTTGTGGCAACACACAGTCGTACTGGCCAGGTTGTGGCAACACACAGTCGTACTGGCCAGGTTGTGGCAACACACAGTCGTACTTTCCAGGTTGTGGCAACACAGAGTCGTACAGGCCAGGTTGTGGCAATACACAGTCGTACTGGCCAGGTTGTGGCAACACACAGTCGTACTGGCCAGGTTGTGAGAACACACAGTCGTACTGGCCAGGTTGTGGCAACACACAGTCGTACTGGCCAGGTTGTGGCAACAGTCGTACTGGCCAGGTTGTGGCAACGCACAGTCGTACTGGCCAGGTTGTTTCAACACACAGTCGTACTGGCCAGGTTGTGGCAACAAACAGTCGTACTGGCCAGGTTGTGGGAACACACAGTCGTACTGGGCAGGTTGTGGCAACAAACAGTCGTACTGGCCATATTGTGGCAACACACACTCGTACATGCCAGGTTGTGGCAACACACAGTCGTACTGGCCAGGTTGTGGCAACACACAGTCGTACTGGCCAGGTTGTGGCAACACACAGTCGTACTGGCCAGGTTGTGGCAACACACAGTCGTACTGGCCAGGTTGTGGCAACACACAGTCGTACTGGCCAGGTTGTGACAACACACATTCGTACTGGCCAGGTTGTGACAACACACAGTCGTACTGGCCAGGTTGTGGCAACACACAGTCGTACTGGCCAGGTTGTGACAACACACATTCGTACTGGCCAGGTTGTGACAACACACAGTCGTACTGGCCAGGTTGTGGCAACACAAAGTCGTACTGGGCAGGTTGTGGCAACACACAGTCGTACTGGCCAGGTTGTGACAACACACATTCGTACTGGCCAGGTTGTGACAACACAGTCGTACTGGCCAGGTTGTGGCAACACACAGTCGTACTGGCCAGGTTGTGGCAACACACAGTCGTACTGGCCAGGTTGTGGCAACACACAGTGGTACTGGCCAGGTTGTGGCACCACACAGTCGTACTGGCCAGGTTGTGGCAACACACACTCGTACTGGCCAGGTTGTGGCAACACACAGTCGTACTGGCCAGGTTGTGGCAACACACAGTCGTACTGGCCAGGTTGTGGCAACACACAGTCGTACTGGCCAGGTTGTGGCAGCCAGCGCCAAAATTCTTATTGTCAACAGATCGAATCATCCAAGTCGAGTGTTTTTTTTTTTTTCATCACGGAAAGTTTTTATGTTTTGTCTGTTGTGGTGAATGTTTTTTTAAGTCATTAATAAAGAGGTGAGAGAAGTGTAAGTATGAGAATTGAGAAAGTTATTTAATAATTAATTCTACTTAAACAAAGTGTTTATTCTTCTGAATATCTTCTTTATCTTAACCACAAGTCTCTCAAGTTAGTAATTTCTTCACATATTTACATCTTTTACCACATTATTTCAGCAAAAAATTATAACCCTTATTGCACTTTCTTAGAGATAATTTAAATGATATAAACAAAAATTATCTAAATTCTCATACACAATTTATACAATATTAATTTTAATTAAACAATGGTGTGGGAGAGTGTTGATATGTCTATGATAACGTGTACATATGTATGTATATATGTGTGTTGGTAGTAGTGTGTTTGTAGTGATGTATGTGTGTACACATGTATGTATACATGTGTGTTGGTAGTAGTGTGTTTGTAGTGATGCATGTGTGTACACATGTATGTATATATGTGTGTTGGTAGTAGTGTGTTTGTAGTGATGTATGTGTGTACACATGTATGTATATATGTGTGTTGGTAGTAGTGTGTTTGTAGTGATGTATGTGTGTACATATGTATGTATATATGTGTGTTGGTAGTAGTGTGTTTGTAGTGATGTATGTGTGTACACATGTATGTATATATGTGTGATGGTAGTAGTGTGTTTGTAGTGATGTATGTGTGTACACATGTATGTATATATGTGTGTTGGTAGTAGTGTGTTTGTAGTGATGTATGTGTGTACACATGTATGTATATATGTGTGTTGGTAGTAGTGTGTTTGTAGTGATGTATGTGTGTACACATGTATGTATATATGTGTGATGGTAGTAGTGTGTTTGTAGTGATGTATGTGTGTACACATGTATGTATATATGTGTGATGGTAGTAGTGTGTTTGTAGTGATGTATGTGTGTACACATGTATGTATATATGTGTGATGGTAGTAGTGTGTTTGTAGTGATGAATGTGTGTACACATGTATGTATATATGTGTGATGGTAGTAGTGTGTTTGTAGTGATGTATGTGTGTACACATGTATGTATATATGTGTGATGGTAGTAGTGTGTTTGTAGTGATGTATGTGTGTACACATGTATGTATATATGTGTGATGGTAGTAGTGTGAGGGTAAAGGAGGAGAGAGAGTGAGAGAGAGAGAGAGACAGAGAGAGAGAGAGAGAGAGAGAGAGAGATGAGAGAGGGGAGGGAGAGAGGGGGGAGAGAGAAGGGGGAGAGAGAGGGGGAGAGAGAGGGGAGAGAGAGGGGTAGAGAGAGGGGGACAGAGAGGATAGGGGGACAGAGAGGGGGAGAGAGAGGATAGGGGGACAGAGAGGGGATGTGTACTCACCTATTTGTACTCACCTATTTGTGGTTGCAGTAGTCGAGTCACAGCTCCTGGCCCCGCCTCTTCGCTGATTGCTACTAGGTCCTCTCTCTCCCTGCCCCATGAGCTCTATCATACCTCGCCTTAAAACTATGTATGGTTCCTGCCTCCACTACATCACTTTGTAGGCTATTCCATGGCCTGACTACTCTATGACTGAAGAAATACTTCCTAACATCCCTTTGATTCATCTGAGTCTTCAACTTCCAATTGTGACCTCTTGTGTCTGTGTCCCATCTCTGGAACATCCCGTCTTTGTCCACCTCGTCTATTCCGCGCAGTATTTTATATGTCGTTATCATGTCTACCCTGACCCTCCTGTCCTCCAGTGTCGTCAGGCCGATTTCCCTCAACCTTTCTTCATAGGACAATCCCCGTAGCTCTGGGACTAGTCTTGTTGCAAACCTTTGCACTTTCTCTAATTTCTTGACGTGCTTGACTAGGTGTGGATTCCAAACTGGTGCTGCATACTCCAGTATGGGTCTGACGTAGATGGTATACAGAGTCTTAAACGAATCCTTACTGAGGTATCGGAACGCTATCCGTAGGTTTGCCAGGCGCCCGTATGCTGCAGCAGTTATCTTATTGATGTGCGCCTCAGGAGATATGCTCGGTGTTATACTCACCCCCAGATCTTTTTCCTTGAGTGAGGTTTGCAGTCTTTGGCCATCTAAACTATATTGTGTCTGCGGTCTTCTTTGCCATTCCCCAATCTTTATGACTTTGCATTTGGCAGGGTTAAATTCAAGGAGCCAGTTGCTGGACCAGGCTTTTAGCCTGTCCAGGTCTCTTTGTAGTCCTGCCTGATCCTCGTCCGATTTGATTCTTCACCCCCAGATCTTTTTTCTTGAGTGAGGTTTGCAGTCTTTGGCCATCTAAACTATATTGTGTCTGCGGTCTTCTTTGCCATTCCCCAATCTTTATGACTTTGCATTTGGCAGGGTTAAATTCAAGGAGCCAGTTGCTGGACCAGGCTTTTAGCCTGTCCAGGTCTCTTTGTAGTCCTGCCTGATCCTCGTCCGATTTGATTCTTCTCATTAACTTCACATCATCTGCAAACAAGGACACTTCTGAGTCTATCCCTTCCGTTATGTCGTTCACATATACCAAGAACAGCACAGGTCCTAGGACTGACCCCTGTGGAACCCCGCTTGTCACAGGCGCCCACTCTGACACCTCGTCGCGTACCATGACTCGTTGTTGCCTCCCTGTCAGATATTCTCTGATCCATTGCAGTGCCTTTCCTGTTATATGTGCCTGGTCCTCTAGCTTTTGCAGTAACCTCTTGTGAGGAACTGTGTCGAAGGCCTTCTTGCAGTCCAAAAATATGCAGTCGATCCACCCCTCTCTCTCTTGTCTTACTTCTGTCACCTTGTCATAAAACTCTAGTAGGTTTGTGACACAGGATTTTCCTTCCCTGAAACCGTGCTGGTTGTCAATTATACACTTGTTTCTTTCCAGGTGCCCCACCACTCTCCTCCTGATGATCTTCTCCATGACCTTGCATACTATACACGTTAGTGATACAGGTCTGTAGTTTAGTGCCTCATGTCTGACTCCCTTTTTAAAAATTGGGACTACATTTCCCATTTCCCATACCTCAGGGAGTTGCCCAGTTTCAAATGATGTGGTGAAGATCTTTGTTAATGGCTCACTCAATATTTCTGCTCCCTCTTTAAGGACCCATGGAGAGATATTGTCTGGTCCCACCGCCTTTGAGGTGTCAAGTTCGCATAGCAGCTTCTTCACCTCCTCCTTGGTTATATGTACCTCATCCAGCACTTGCTGGTGTGCCACCTCTTTATTAATGACTTAAAAAAACATTCACCACAACAGACAAAAAATAAAAACTTTCCGTGATGAAAAAAAAAAAAAAAAACACTCGACTTGGATGATTCGGTCTGTTGACAATAAGAATTTTGGCGCTGGCTGCCACAACCTGGCCAGTACGACTGTGTGTTGCCACAACCTGGCCAGTACGACTGTGTGTTGTCACAACCTGGCCAGTACGACTGTGTGTTGCCACAACCTGGCCAGTACGACTGTGTGTTGCCACAACCTGGCCAGTACGACTGTGTGTTGCCACAACCTGGCCAGTACGACTGTGTGTTGCCACAACCTGGCCAATACGACTGTGTGTTGCCACAACCTGGCCAGTACGACTGTGTGTTGCCACAACCTGGTCAGTACGACAGTGTGTTGCCACAACCTGGCCAGTGCCACTGTGTGTTGCCACAACCTGGCCAGTGCGACTGTGTGTTGCCACAACCTGGCCAGTACGACTGTGTGTTGCCACAACCTGGCCAGTACGACTGAGTATTGCCACAGCCTGGCCAGTACGACTGGGTGTTGCCACAACCAGGCCAGTACGACTGTGTGTTGCCACAACCTGGCCAGCACGACTGTGTGCTGCCACAACCTGGCCAGTACGACTGTGTTGCCACAACCAGGCCAGTACGACTGGGTGTTGCCACAACCAGGCCAGTACGACTGTGTGTTGCCACAACCTGGCCAGTGCTACTGTGTGTTGCCACAACCTGGCCAGAACGACTGTGTGTTGCCACAACCTGGCCAGTACGACTGTGTGTTGCCACAACCTGGCCAGTACGACTGTTTGTTGCCACAACCTGCCCAGTACGACTGCGTGTTGCCACAACCTGGCCAGTACGACTGCGTGTTGCCACAACCTGGCCAGTACGACTGTGTTGCCACAACCTGGCCAGTACGACTGTGTTGCCACAACCAGGCCAGTACGACTGTGTGTTGCCACAACCTGGCCAGTACGACTGTGTGTTGTCACAACCTGGCCAGTACGACTGTGTGTTGCCACAACCTGACCAGTACGACTGTGTGTTGCCACAACCTGGCCAGTACGACTGTGTGTTGCCACAACCTGGCCAGTACGACTGTGTGTTGCCACAACCTGGCCAGTACGACTGTGTGTTGCCACAACCTGGCCAGTACGACTGTGTGTTGCCACAACCTGACCAGTACGACTGTGTGTTGCCACAACCTGGCCAGTACGACTGTGTGTTGCCACAACCTGGCCAGTACGACTGTGTGTTGCCACAACCTGGCCAGTACGACTGTGTGTTGCCACAACCTGCCCAGTACGACTGTTGCCACAACCTGGCCAGTACGACTGTGTGTTGCCACAACCTGGCCAGTACGACTGTGTGTTGCCACAACCTGGCCAGTACGACTGTGTGTTGCCACAACCTGGCCATTACGACTGTGTGTTGTCACAACCTGGCCAGTACGACTGTGTGTTGCCACAACCTGGCCAGTACGACTGTGTATTGCTACACCTGTAGAGATCAGCACCCACACCTGTAGAGACCAGCACCCACACCTGTAAAGACCAGCACCCACACCTGCAGAGAAACCAGCACCCGCACCTGTAGAGAGACCAGCACCCACACCTATAGAGACCAGAACTCACACCTGTAGAGACCAGCACCCACACCTGTAGAGAGACCAGCACCCACACCTGTGGAGACCAGCACTCACACCTGTAGAGACCAGCACCAACACCTGTAGAGAGACCAGCACCCACACCTGTAGAGAGACCAGCACCCACACCTATAGAGACCAGAACTCACACCTGTAGAGACCAGCACCCACACCTGTAGAGAGACCAGCACCCACACCTGTGGAGACCAGCACTCACACCTGTAGAGACCAGCACCCACACCTGAAGAGAGACCAGCACCCACACCAATAGAGACCAGCACCCACATCTGTAGTGAGACCAGCACCCCCACACCCGTAGAGACCAACACCCACACCTGTAGAGAGACCAGCGCCCACACCTGGAGAGACCAGCACCCACACCTGAAGAGAGACCAGCACCCACACCTGTAGAGACCAGCACCCACACCTGTAGAGAGACCAGCACCCACACCTGTAGAGACCAGCACCCACACCTGTAGAGACCAGCACCCACACCTGTAGAGACCAGTACCCACACCTGTAGAGAGACTGCTACCCACTCTTATATATCAAAGAAGTTGTAATTACAACACATGCACGTGGGGCGGTGAAGAATATTTTATGTTGAATTCCAGAGAAGAAAGTTCATCAGGCGAATTCCAGCAGGATAATAAGAGACGCAGGACCGACGCTTCACCATCACTTGTTCTCAAGATTACCTTCATAAAGTAATGTGCTGCTTCACCATCACTTGTTCTCAACATTACCTTCATAAAGTATTGTGCTGCTTCACCATCACTTGCTCTCAAGATTACCTTCATAAAGTAATGTGCTGCTTCACCATCACTTGTTCTCAACATTACCTTCATAAAGTAATGTGTTGCAACACCATCACTTGTTCTCAACATTACCTTCATAAAGTAATGTGCTGCTTCACCATCACTTGTTCTCAACATTACCTTCATAAAGTAATGTGTTGCAACACCATCACTTGTTCTCAACATTACCTTCATAAAGTAATGTGCTGCTTCACCATCACTTGTTCTCAACATTACCTTCATAAAGTATTGTGCTGCTTCACCATCACTTGTTCTCAACATTACCTTCATAAAGTATTGTGTTGTAACACCATCACTTGTTCTCAACATTACCTTCATAAAGTATTGTGTTGTAACACCATCACTTGTTCTCAACATTACCTTCATAAAGTATTGTGTTGTAACACCATCACTTGTTCTCAACATTACCTTCATAAAGTATTGTGCTGCTTCACCATCACTTGTTCTCAACATTACCTTCATAAAGTATTGTGCTGCTTCACCATCACTTGTTCTCAACATTACCTTCATAAAGTATTGTGCTGCTTCACCATCACTTGTTCTCAACATTACCTTCATAAAGTAATGTGCTGCTTCACCATCACTTGTTCTCAACATTACCTTCATAAAGTAATGTGCTGCTTCACCATCACTTGTTCTCAACATTACCTTCATAAAGTATTGTGCTGCTTCACCATCACTTGTTCTCAACATTACCTTCATAAAGTAATGTGCTGCTTCACCATCACTTGTTCTCAACATTACCTTCATAAAGTAATGTGCTGCTTCACCATCACTTGTTCTCAACATTACCTTCATAAAGTAATGTGCTGCTTCACCATCACTTGTTCTCAACATTACCTTCATAAAGTAATGTGTTGCAACACCATCACTTGTTCTCAACATTACCTTCATAAAGTAATGTGCTGCTTCACCATCACTTGTTCTCAACATTACCTTCATAAAGTATTGTGTTGCAACACCATCACTTGTTCTCAACATTACCTTCATAAAGTATTGTGTTGCAACACCATCACTTGCTCTCAACATTACCTTCATAAAGTAATGTGCTGCTTCACCATCACTTGTTCTCAACATTACCTTCATAAAGTATTGTGCTGCTTCACCATCACTTGTTCTCAACATTACCTTCATAAAGTATTGTGCTGCTTCACCATCACTTGTTCTCAACATTACCTTCATAAAGTATTGTGTTGCAACACCATCACTTGTTCTCAACATTACCTTCATAAAGTATTGTGTTGCAACACCATCACTTGCTTTCAATATTATCTTCATGAAGTATTGTGTTGTAACACCATCACCTCCCCCTCCCCCCACATCATTCAATATGGTGTCACCATCGGTCGACTCTGACGACAATATGCAAAACGTCCAGCGTTTTAAATGTTATAGAAAAAAACAAGAGCAGCGAGAGTAACAATGTGTATACTGTATTTTATGTTTTTTTACTAATAAGACATTAATGAATAAAATTGTAAAAGCTCTATAGACTATTATTTACCCATTGTTACCCATTTATTAGTTTTCAGTAATTTCTAATTATATTCGTAAAAGTTACCTGAAAATTCGTAAAATTAACCAGAAGAACAGCGAATGCCAGTGTGAGAGACAAGGAACTCTAGCAAGAGAATAACAACCACCTCACTGTTTACACAAAGCTTCAAAAACATCAACTTGTGTCAATCATTTCAGCAATAACAAAAAAAGGCACAATACCGTGACTGGAACGATACACAAATAACCCGAAACGTCTACGATAGAGATGCCCGGGTGTTGCGCATGTGTCTTAATTTCATCTTGTCGGTATTATATACCATTCTTGTACTACTACTACTACTACTATCACCACCTCTTACTGCCTATTTATGGCCGTCCTGATCCACTTCTGGTTAGTGTGACTTTGTAAATGGTCCAAGTCGGACCGAAACGTCGTCGTAAGTTTCTCTCTTTTATGTGCGGGTTATTTGTGTATTTCAGCAATCAGTAAATAAGTTAAGAAAAGAACAGTATCTAGTTTACTCTTTAAGATATTCAGGGATTTGCTGCCCAAGCCGTTTACAGCAAGAAGTTTCCATTGTGAACCAACACATCAGAAAAGCGATACACTCTAACTACTACTTCCAAGAAAGTAAACACAAAGCCAAGAAAAGCTAATATAAAACAACTCCACCGACTAATATTGAAGACATTGTTTTCCATATTATCATTCAGTAGAAAAGCGAATATTTAGCTGTCATAATCTCCTGTTCTAATAAATTAGACAACTGATTTTTAAAAAAAAAAAAAGAAATACAAAAATGGAAAAGCCTTCGTCAAGACAGTGACCTTCTTGACACAGGGAAGACCTGGTGTCAGTGTCCACCTGGGATGTTGCAACACGACACCTGTGACATAAGGACAGGGGGGCTGATGCTTTGTTCCAATACCTCAAAAATAAAGAAAATAAAAATAAAAAAACTAGATACAAAGTAACTTTCTTACTCTTTTCCTAGTTTTATTTTTTATCTTTTATTAATACTCATAAACATATAATGTTTAGCATATATGAAGACCAGGTTCTTAATAACTGATCTTCTACGAATTTGTTCAGTTCCTGATGACAGTAAAGTTAACTCTGAAACTAGTCGTGAATAATTGATGTTTCAATAAATAAGCAAATAAAATAAAATAAATTAATAACAGTATGCCTGTATATAATTTTTATTATTTATCATCATTTTTGGAAAAGTTGCTGTAATATGCTGTACAATCCATCAAACTCTCAGCTATAAAAATGTTTCAGTAAACGAAGAAATGCTGCGAACCCCAAACACAGCATTTCCTCAGGAGAGGAACTTAACTTTTCAAGAGCGGCTACTCTAGGAGCACTCTCCATATATGATATTAGAACACAAGTGTTTAATATCAGCATATACAGAAAGGTATAATTATAAGGGAACACACACAAAAATTTGCACTCTGTAATTACAACTTCTTGGACTCGCTGGAAACGTAGAGCAGCCAGACAAGAAGTACTCGTCTAGCCAGACAAGAAGTACTCGTCTAGCCAGACAAGAAGTACTCGTCTAGCCAGACAAGAAGTACTCGTCTAGCCAGACAAGAAGTACTCGTCTAGCCAGACAAGAAGTACTCGTCTAGCCAGACAAGAAGTACTCGTCTAGCCAGACAAGAAGTACTCGTCTAACCAGACAAGAAGTACTCGTCTAGCCAGACAAGAAGTACTCGTCTAACCAGACAAGAAGTACTCGTCTAGCCAGACAACCATGGAGAGGCCACTCATTGTAAAATTTGTTTCTATTTATGTTTCATAGTTATTTATTTCCTACTGTGGAATTTTCTGCATAATACTATGTATATTTATGGATACTATGTATATCTTCCATTACACAGTGCAGCGCTGTGTTCGTGTGTATGTCCAGTGTATAGCATTATGGTTGTTTATATCTTTCTGGTGTTACACAACGTTAACAATACTAGCAACACTGCCTCCCTCTGCACCTTCTCATATGCCATTTTAAATCTATAAGTACAAGAGACTGATACTTTTCTTTAGACAAGTTTCACTATGAACTCCTGTTTAGAAGAGGAAACTTCATTCTGAATCTTTATCAAGCAGATAATTATCAAGCAGATAATTATCAAGCAGATAATTATCAAGCAGATAATTGTGAATTATTCCAGCCAAGGTATTCCGACTTTTGTTGACCATATTGTTTAATGTAAACACTATATCCACGTATCACTTTCCCTTTCCTATTCTACTTTTTTCCTTATTAATCGTACTTCGGCATAAAAATTACGAAATGCTTTGTAGGAGAAGGACACAGAGGAAGGAATGAAACTTAACATAGATAATTTCTCACTTGGAGACCAAACCTGAGGAATATATAGGTGGAGTGAGAACTGTAGGTGACGTTTGTGACCGACATATGTGAATAACTGTAAAAGTTAACTCCCGGAGTTTGCTAGACATAGGTTAAAGTCAGGAACGTTTTCAGCGGTCAGGACCTCGATCAATTGCATTGATTTCTTATTAACCTGGAAAGAGTGAAACGTTTTGACAGTAAATCTTTTTCTGCACTTACTGCCTTCGTTCAAAATTACTGACAGTGGGATTTGTGTCGACTTCGAGCACAACGCTGAGCTTAAGTTCACAAACGCACAAAGTTTTGTTTACTTCCTGCATTTGGTAACACTGGCCTGAGACCAATGTACTGTGACTTGTCTTTTCAGACCTAATTCTAGGATCTGGGACCTGGGGTCTTGAAACCTGAGACCTGGGAATTAAAACCTTGGATCTTTGACCTGTAGTCAAGAATATTTTTGAGTATAAGCATAAAAAACCAGTCTCTTGAGAATGTGAGTGAATTTGTTATGCAAGGGTACATAGGAGAGAGAGAGAGAGAGAGAGAGAGAGGGAGGGACACAGAGAGAGAGAGAGAGACAGAGAGACAGAGAGAGACAGAGACAGAGAGACAGAGAAAGAAAGAAAGAGAGAGAGTTTTGGAAACACCGCTAATGCTCAATTTTTATGGATATGGGAATGTGTGCAATTTCTAGATAAGTAAGTGAAACATTCCCCTTAGGTGTTTGAAGTGTAAATAACAAGGGGAGGAGCAGTAAGGGAAGAAACAACAGTACAACAGTGGTAACACAGTGCTTTCAGCGGTGCTGACAATGATTTTAGATTTTTAAGATTTTGCCACTGAAGTGGCTAGTTTATTGTGCACCCCATATCCCCCCATTGGACGATAGCGACAATAATCAACAATGGTACATCACTGGCACCACAGTGCTCTCAGTGGTGCTGACAGTGACAATAACCAACAGTGGTAAAAACATCACTGGTAGCACAGTGCTCTCAGTGGTGCTGACAGTGACAATAACCAACAGTGGTAAAAACATCACTGGTAGCACAGTGCTCTCAGTGTTGATGGAAGATAGTCACACCTGCGTTGTAATATCCACACAGTTATATTCAGAAATTTCTTCATTTTCATAACAGAGGCCTACCTAATGTCACTGTATTTGGAAAGCTCATACTAAATGTAATATTCCATTTTTTCTCCATAACGTAATTATATTAATAGGTAAATATTATTTATTTTTATTTTATAATGCTCGTCTGAAATCTTTATTGACTTCTTCCAATACATGGGTCTGAGGCGAGTAATAAAACTATCTAAATGATTGGTCTGAAAATGATAATTTTTTACACACACACACACACACACACACACACACACACACACACACACACACACACACACACACACACACACACACACACACACACACACACACACACACACAAACACACACACACACACACACACACACAAACACACACACACACACACACACACACACACACACACACACACACAAACACACACACACACACACAAACACACACACACACACACACACACACACACACACACACACACACACACACACACACACAAACACACACACACACACACACACACACACACACAAACACACACACACACACACACACACACACACACACACACACACACACACACACACACACACACACACACACAACTACCTGAGGTATGGAAGACGGCAAATGTAGTTCCCATTTTCAAAAAAGGAGACAGAAAAGAGGCACTAAACTATAGACCTGTGTCATTGACGTGTATAGTATGCAAAATTATGGAGAAGATTATCAGGAGGAGAGTGGTGGAGCACCTGGAACGGAACAGGAGTATAAATGCCAACCAGCACGGATTCACGGAAGGCAAATCCTGTGTCACAAACCTTCTGGAGTTTTATGATAAAATAACAGAAGTAAGACAAGAGAGAGAGGGGTGGGTTGATTGCATCTTCTTGGACTGCAAGAAGGCCTTTGACACAGTTCCTCACAAGAGATTAGTGCAGAAGCTAGAGCGTCAGGCGCATATAACAGGAAGGGCACTGCAATGGATCAGAGAGTACCTGACAGGGAGGCAACAACGAGTCATGGTACGTAATGATGTATCACAGTGGGCACCTGTGACGAGCGGGGTCCCACAGGGGTCCCACACTGGTCCCTGGACCAGTGCTATTTTTGGTATATGTGAACGACATGACGGAAGGGTTAGACTCAGAAGTGTCCCTGTTTGCATATGATGTGAAGTTAATGAGGAAAATTAAATCTGATGAGGACCAGGCAGAACTTCAAAGAGACCTGGACAGACTGGACACCTGGTCCAGCAAATGGCTTCTCGAATTTAATCCTGCCAAATGCAAAGTCATGAAGATAGGGGAAGGGCACAGAAGACCACAGACAGAGTATAGTCTAGGTGGCCAAAGACTGCAAACCTCACTCAAGGAGAAAGATCTTGGGGTGAGTATAACACCGAGCATGTCTCCGGAAGCACACATCAATCAGATAACTGCTGCAGCATATGGGCGCCTGGCAAACCTGAGAACAGCATTCCGACACCTTAGTAAGGAATCATTCAAGACACTGTACACCGTGTATGTCAGGCCCATACTGGAGTATGCAGCACCTGTTTGGAACCCGCACTTGATAAAGCACGTCAAGAAACTAGAGAAAGTACAAAGGTTTGCAACAAGGTTAGTTCCAGAGCTAAGGGGAATGTCCTATGAAGAAAGATTAAGGGAAATCGGCCTGACGACACTGGAGGACAGGAGGGTCAGGGGAGACATGATAACGACATATAAAATACTGCGGGGAGACATGATAACGACATATAAAATACTGCGTGGAATAGACAAGGTGGACAAGGACAGGATGTTCCAGGGAGGGGACACAGAAACAAGAGGCCACAATTGGAAGTTGAAGACACAAATGAGTCAGAGAGATAGTAGGAAGTATTTCTTCAGTCATAGAGTTGTAAGGCAGTGGAATAGCCTAGAAAATGACGTAGTGGAGGCAGGAACCATACACAGTTTTAAGACGAGGTTTGATAAAGCTCATGGAGAAGGGAGAGAGAGGGCCTAGTAGCAACCGGTGAAGAGGCGGGGCCAGGAGCTAGGACTCGACCCCTGCAACCACAAATAGGTGAGTACAAATAGGTGAGTACACACACACACACACACACACACACACAAACACACACACACACACACACACACACACACACACACACACACACACACACACACACAAACACACACACACACACATACACACACACACACACACAAACTCACACACACAAACATACACACACAATATACGTCGTCCAAAAACTGGCTCCTGAAATTTAACCCCACCAAATGCACACACAAACACACACACACACACACACAAACACACACACACACACAGAAACACGCATACACACACACACAAGCACACACACACACACACACACACACACACACACACACACAAACACACACACACACACACACACACACACACACACACACACACACACACAAACACACACACACACACACACACACACACACACACACACACACACACACATACTCACACACCCAAACATACACAGACAATATACGTCGTCCAAAAACTGGCTCCTGAAATTTAACCCCACCAAATGCACACACAAACACACACACACACACACAAACACACACACACACAAACACACACAAACACGCATACACACACACACAAGCACACACACACACACACACACACCACACACACACACACACACACACACACACACACACATACAAACACACAAGGTGATAATTTCAGTGATGTATAACCCACCACAGAACAGCAGGAGGCCAAGGCAAGAGTATGACGAGAGCAATAGAGCGATGGTTGACACACTGGTTGCAGTGGCGAGAAGAGCTCATGCATGCAAGGCAAAGCTCCTGATCATGGGCGACTTTAACCACAAGGAGATCGAATGGGAGAACTTGGAGCCACATGGGGGCCAAGATACATGGAGGGCTAAGATGATGGAGGTGGTACTAGAAAACTTCATGTACCAACACGTAAGGGATACTACAAGAGAGAGAGGAGAGGATGAACCAGCAAGACTGGACTTAGTATTCACCTTGAGTAGTGCAGATATTGAGGACATCACATATGAAAGACCCCTTGGGGCCAGCGATCATGTGGTTTTGAGCTTCGAATACACAGTAGAGCTACAAGTGGAGGGGGAAGCAGGTAGGCCAGGATAAATGAAACCAAACTACAGGAAATGGGACTACACAGGAATGAGGAACTTCCTGAATGAGGTTCAGTGGGACAGAGAACTGGCAGGGAAACCAGTTAATGAGATGATGGAATATGTAGCAACAATGTGCAAGGAGGCTGAGGAGAGGTTTGCACCCAAGGGTAACAGGAATAATGGAAAAGCCAGGATGAGCCCAAGGTTCACCCAAAGATGCAAGGAGGCAAAAACCAAGTGTGCGAGGGAATGAAAGAAATATAGAAGGTAAAGGACCCAGGAGAATAAGGAGAGCAGTCGTAGAGCCAGAAACGAATATGCACAGATAAGAAGGGAGGCCCAACGTCAATATGAAAACGACATAGCAGCAAA
>NW_027195451.1:20000-62500 GCF_038502225.1 Cherax quadricarinatus | reverse complement strand
CATTTAGTAATTGTCAAAAAATTATTTTTAATAATAATCTTATTAAAACCTTAGTGTTTCCTCTAATAAGTAATTAACTATCATTTAATAATTGTCTATATTATATTCATAGTGTTACATTTTCTGGATATTATAATTAAGGTTAAAGTTAACAGTAGTTGTTGTACTTACAAACTTCTTCCTGAAGTTCACAATGATCCTCTAACACAATATTTGTAAAGAAATATTTCATGCATTCATTTTATCCGCTATTTCCTCTACAACTTAATTCTTTAGACTTCGTACGTCTGATAAGAGAATAAGAATGAAGGAGCACTGCTGCAGGCCTACTGGCCCATACCAGGCAGGACCATCTCAGAATCAACCATTCCAGCCTTCATATTTCTCCAAGCTAACAAACCTTTCACACTCCTTTACTGATCTAACATATTTTTAAATTTCCCGAAGGTTTTATCCCCTATGACCCAACTTGGTAGATTGTTACCCTCATTGACAACTCTGAAAACCTGTACTTTCCTACGTTCTTTCTAATTCTAAATTTATTAAATTTATATTCGTTATTTCGAATTCTTATAAATTCATTATCCTCGGAACTTTATTTATACATTGCCTTTGTTTATGTTTCCACGTGATGAAATTAAGACACATGTGCAACATCTGGGTATCTTTATTGTAGACGTTTCGCCATCCAGTGGCTTTATCAATACAGATTGTAGGACATAACTTGAAGACAGTAGGACTATATACAGAAGATGAGGTAATCAGTCCCTCAACCTAGGAGTAGGTGCGAAGAGCACCGTAGTCTTGGAGATTCTGAAGCAGAAGAAAGGAGCCTGGCGCTTATATAGTAACGTCAGGTGTAGCAGACGAGGGCATAGTCACTGGTAGGCGGGATTCCCCAGTGGAAGTAGGTCCTTCCCAAAGAGATGGGTTAGTTGTAGTAGTAGTTGTTGTAGCCGTGAAGGTTATGTACATGTCCTTAGAATCAAGATTCCATGATGTTGCAGTGTCTGACAAGTTGTGCAAGAATGGTATATAATACCGACAAGATGAAATTAAGACACATGTGCAACATCTGGGTATCTTTATTGTAGACGTTTCGCCATCCAGTGGCTTTATCAATACAAATTCTAGGACATAACTTGAAGACAGTAGGACTATATACAGAAGATGAGGTAATCAGTCCCTCAACCTACTACTACAACTAACCCATCTCTTTGGGAAGGACCTACTTCCACTGGGGAATCCCGCCTACCAGTGACTATGCCCTCGTCTGCTACACCTGACGTTACTATATAAGCGCCAGGCTCCTTTCTTCTGCTTCAGAATCTCCAAGACTACGGTGCTCTTCGCACCTACTCCTAGGTTGAGGGACTGATTACCTCATCTTCTGTATATAGTCCTACTGTCTTCAAGTTATGTCCTAGAATTTGTATTGATAAAGCCACTGGATGGCGAAACGTCTACAATAAAGATACCCAGATGTTGCACATGTGTCTTAATTTCATCTTGTCGGTATTATATACCATTCTTGCACAACATGTTTCCACGTAAATGCCTAAATGTTATCTCCTCTTATTTTACGTTACTGGAGATAGTGAAGCCTCGAGGCTCTCAGTCTGTCCTCGTGTGTAAAATGCTTCATATTATGAATGTTCTCCACTGCAGTTATATCTGTTCTCTAGTATGGCGACCAGAACTGAGCTGGTTAATCTGAGTGTTGATAAATGGTTCAGAGAACCGACAAGTTGATAAATTAAACACATGTGCAACACGTGGGTATCTTTATTGTGGAAATGTTCCGCCACACAGTGGTTTCATTAGTCCAATACAAAAAAGAAGAATAGTGAAGATCAGAAGGAGTTAGAGGTAATCAGTCCCTCAGCCTGGAATCAATGTAATCAGTCCATCAGTCTTGAAAAGAATGTAGAATGTGCGCGAAAAAGGGACTTAAATACTTCAGACATATAGCACTATATAAGAACCTTCTTCGCGTATATTCTGTATTCTTTCAAAGATTGATGGATTGATTACATCGACTCCAGGCTGAGAGATTGATTACCTAAAACTCCTTCTAATCTTCACCATTCTTCTTTGTATTGGACTGATGAAGCTGCTGTGTGACGAAATGTTTTCACAGAAAGGATACCGAAGTGTTGTACATGTGTCTAATTTATCATACTCTATGTGAGATCTTACTAGTGATGTGTAGATGTTCAGATTTCTGCACACAATAACTCCCATAATGGAAGTTTATCATAAGCCTTAAAGATAAGACGTGTTGTCTAGGTTTCAGAACTGTCTGCCAAAATTCTTTTTGTCCTAAGATCAGATCTCAGGACAATTTTTTGTCACAAAGAGTTTTTGTTTAATGTTTGTGATAGTCATTACTGTTTGTGTTAGCAAAGAAATGGTGAAAGAAACAAAGCTATAAAAGAATTATTAAGCGAGAAAGTTTAATTAAATTATTTAATTATTATTTAGGGTAATTCACTATCTTCTTAACGAGTATTCACAAGAGTTTCGTCTTAGTTTTATGCACAACTTTACATCTTACTCTGAAGGTCCTTTGATTACTGTAAATTGGTATATTTTGATAAGGAATACTGTTATGCTTGCGAATATGCTGAAGATAACGTAATCATAGTAACTCCAAATCAACTGGAAAGTAATCCTTAATATTGGAAGTATAAGTTTGAAACTTCTATACCCACTGAATCCACAGTGACGTCACTGCTGTTGGAAGACCTCTAAAACTACCGTCGCTACTAAACTGACAGTGACCTCAGCTGTATTTAGGAAAACATTAAAATTATCGTAACTACTGAAACATTATACATAAATTTTGTCTGCATAATTATATCGCGCCTTTCATTACATCTTTTGTCTGGAAAATAGAGAAAAATAACTAAAACAAGATAAATGCTTTGTTTTGAAGGACATGACTTATGTATAGTAAAACAAGATATCACTGCATAAAACAGAAGTATAGGAGATAGTAACAATGAAACAAAATAGCCAGGTTGTGGCAGTGGCTGACAAAATATTTTGTCAGCAGAACAAGACTATGAAGGACGACTTTATTTTCATAGACTTACTGATATTCTTTGTGCACTGCAGATAACGATAAATATATTAGAACTGTATAATGGAGGTAAGTGTAGATGAGAAAACTAGATCCTGGGAGATGCTGAGTGAATGTGTTGGGAACCTTAGTCATACAAGATAATTACTTGGTGTGACATGAATGTCAATATTGGAGACACTGTTATGGAAGCTACAGTGGGAAAGTTTGTTGTGCTTGGTGTCAATAACAATATGCAACATTCAACTTACCTCAACAATACAACAAGGATGTCAACATGTAACAAGCATGTCAACATGCAACAAGCATGTCAACATTCGATAAGCATATCAACATGCAACAACGGTAAATACACACAAAAAATTATAGCAACAAGGAAGAGCAGTACAGTAAGTTACAATAAAAGTAGCAGCATAAAATGAACATGCAAAGACAGCAGAGTAACACAAAACAGTAGAGTAAAACAGCACAATAACTCGTAATAACAATACATTAATATAGAGGAACAGCAGTGTAACACACAAGTGTAGTGAATTATTTGAACAATAAGTAAGATAGAACATAACAATAAGATAAGACCTAAAAACAATAAAATAGGACATAAGAACAATAAGTAAGGTAAGATATAAGAACAATAAGTAAGACAGGACATAAGAACAATAAGATAGAACATAAGAACAGTATAGTAATATATAATAAAAATACAGTAACATACAGTAGAACAATACACACGTACGGCACAAGAACATACAAAACAACACAGTAAAATAAGGAAACACTAGAGCAACATACTAATACATAAAACAACAAACAGTATTAGATACATTAACAAAGAGTTGTAGCAGCCAGGTTGTAGGATCCACACCTGACATGAAGAGTTGTAGCAGCCAGGTTGTAGGATCCACACCTGATATGAAGAGTTGTAGCAGCCAGGTTGTAGGATCCACACCTGACATGAAGAGTTGTAGCAGCCAGATTGTAGGATCCACACCTGACATGAAGAGTTGTAGCAGCCAGGTTGTAGGATCCACACCTGATATGAAGAGTTGTAGCAGCCAGGTTGTAGGATCCACACCTGACATGAAGAGTTGTAGCAGCCAGGTTGTAGGATCCACACCTGACATGAAGAGTTGTAGCAGCCAGGTTGTAGGATCCACACCTGATATGAAGAGTTGTAGCAGCCAGGTTGTAGGATCCAAAGAGTTGTAGCAGCCAGGTTGTAGGATCCACACCTGATATGAAGAGTTGTAGCAGCCAGGTTGTAGGATCCACACCTGATATGAAGAGTTATAGCAGCCAGGTTGTAGGATCCACACCTGACATGAAGAGTTGTAGCAGCCAGGTTGTAGGATCCATACCTGACATGAAGAGTTGTAGCAGCCAGGTTGTAGGATCCACACCTGACATGAAGAGTTGTAGCAGCCAGGTTGTAGGATCCACACCTGACATGAAGAGTTGTAGCAGCCAGGTTGTAGGATCCACACCTGACATGAAGAGTTGTAGCAGCCAGGTTGTAGGATCCACACCTGACATGAAGAGTTGTAGCAGCCAGGTTGTAGGATCCACACCTGATATGAAGAGTTGTAGCAGCCAGGCTGTAGGATCCACACCTGATATGAAGAGTTGTAGCAGCCAGGTTGTAGGATCCACACCTGACATGAAGAGTTGTAGCAGCCAGGTTGTAGGATCCACACCTGACATGAAGAGTTGTAGCACACCTGATATGAAGAGTTGTAGCAGCCAGGTTGTAGGATCCACACCTGACATGAAGAGTTGTAGCAGCCAGGTTGTAGGATCTACACCTGACATGAAGAGTTGTAGCAGCTAGGTTGTAGGATCCACAGCTGACATGAAGAGTTGTAGCAGCCAGGTTGTAGGATCCACACCTGATATGAAGAGTTGTAGCAGCCAGGTTGTAGGATCCACACCTGACATGAAGAGTTGTAGCAGCCAGGTTGTAGGATCCACACCTGATATGAAGAGTTGTAGCAGCCAGGTTGTAGGATCCACACCTGACATGAAGAGTTGTAACAGCCAGGTTGTAGGATCCACACCTGACATGAAGAGTTGTAGCAGCCAGGTTGTAGGATCCACACCTGACATGAAGAGTTGTAGCCATGAAGAGTTGTAGCAGCTAGGTTGTAGGATCCACAGCTGACATGAAGAGTTGTAGCAGCCAGGTTGTAGGATCCACACCTGATATGAAGAGTTGTAGCAGCCAGGTTGTAGGATCCACACCTGACATGAAGAGTTGTAGCAGCCAGGTTGTAGGATCCACACCTGACATGAAGAGTTGTAGCAGCCAGGTTGTAGGATCTACACCTGATATTATTCTCGACTAGAGGTCGAGTTTCACAGTTTCTTGTCCTTATTTCATTGCCGGAGATATTTTTTGTTTTTCAGTGTGATTTTTTTTCTATATATATACAGAAGGTGAGAGCATTAACCACATGAAAAATTAGAAAGTGGGAGAGACTTTAATTGTTCAATAATTATTTCTGGTGACTTTCTACCTTCCAAAAGACAATTCATAATTGTCTTTTTTGCTTTATCCAAGACAAGTTTCTCACAATTGTCGCTTCTTAACATCTTCCCATTTCTTATAAAGAATATTTTCATACACTATATAACAACATTCTCCGTCCCGTTTCAACAAAATTTTATCAAAAGTTAAACTCCAGAATTTCCTTATTCCCTTTCATTTCCTGTGCAAAATAATTCATTTTTTTACATCTGTCAGAGACAGCGCAGATATGCGCATGAGAATGTGCACAAGTGTGAGACAGCGCAGATATGCGCATGAGAATGTGCACAAGTGTGAGACAGCGCAGATATGCGCAGGAGAATGTGAGCACAAGTGTGAGACAGCGCAGATATGCGCATGAGAATGTGAGCACAAGTGTGAGACAGCACAGATATGCACAGGAGAATGTAAGCACAAGTGTGAGACAGCGCAGATATGCACAGGAGAATGTGAGCACAAGTGTGAGACAGCGCAGATATGCACAGGAGAATGTAAGCACAAGTGTGAGACAGCGCAGATATGCACAGCAGAATGTAAGCACAAGTGTGAGACAGCGCAGATATGCACAGGAGAATGTAAGCACAAGTGTGAGACAGCGCAGATATGCACAGGAGAATGTAAGCACAAGTGTGAGACAGCGCAGATATGCACAGGAGAATGTAAGCACAAGTGTGAGACAGCGCAGATATGCGCATGAGAATGTGAGCACAAGTGTGAGACAGCGCAGATATGCACAGGAGAATGTGAGCACAAGTGTGAGACAGCGCAGATATGCACAGGAGAATGTGAGCACAAGTGTGAGACAGCACAGATATGCGCATGAGAATGTGCACAAGTGTGAGACAGCGCACTTATGCACAGGAGAATGTGAGCACAAGTGTGAGACAGCGCAGATATGCACAGGAGAATGTGCACAAGTGTGAGACAACGCACTTATGCACAGGAGGAAGTGAGCACAAGTGTGAGACAGCGCAGATATGCGCAGGAGAATGTGAACACCAGTGTAAGTGATCTAAGTCTGAGAATATTCAACACAGTACGTCTACTTAGGAATTTGTATTTACATATGTTATACTTGGACGAGAGTATTATATGTGTTGTAGTTGATGTGCCCGCTTGTACTCACCTAATTGTGGTTGCAGGGATCGAGACACAGCTCCTGGCCCCGCCTCTTGACTGGTCGCTAGTAGGTCGCTCTCTTTGCTTCATGAACTTTATCATACCTCTTCTTCAAGCTATGTAAGGATCCTGCTTCCACTATATCACTTTTCAGACTATTCCACTTCCTGACAACTCTATAACTGAAGAAATACTTCCCAACATCCCTGAAACTCATCTGAGTTTTCAGCTTCCAATTGTGTGTGTGTGTACTCACTTAATTGTGTTTGCAGGGGTCGAAACTCAGTTCCTGGCCCCGCCTATAATGTTTACTGAATATATTTTATTATTAATTATGAAATATATTCATGCATTTCAGATTAATATGAAAATATTGATATCATCTATTTTCTGAGTCTGGTATTATTGCTCAAGTTAATTATAAAAAAAATAAAATGAAACGGGAAATCAAAATCAAAACACTTACAACATCGTATATATGAGACCTGCTTGTCTCTGCTTACAAAGTAATGCTTGTTGTAGACAAACACCTGAAAGTTACAAAGTAATGTTTGTTGTAGACAAACACCTGAAAGTTACAAAGTAATGCTTGTTGTAGACAAACACCTGAAAGTTACAAAGTAATGTTTGTTGTAGACAAACACCTGAAAGTTACAGAGAAAATTTTCTGATTACTAGTTTATGGATTTGCTAAAACAGGAAGAGTAATATGTGTCTGAATAAAATCGATATTTTGCACAAATATATTTACAGTTTACATGGAAATTAATAATCACATAATCATAGACAAACACCTGAAAGTTAAAGAAAATTTTCTGATTACTAGTTTATGGATTTGCTAAAAAGGAAGAGTCGCACAAAAGAAAATCAATAATCATTTAGGAAACAAAGGAACAGAAAGAGAACATTCACCGGAGAAAAGCAACAAGGAAAGAAAGAATAAGCAAGGCAATATATAAGAAAGAAGGCATCAAATACAAAAAAAAATAAACAGACTGAAGAAGGAAGCAAACAAGGAGAAAATAACTTCCTTGGACACGTAAATAAACTGAAAGAGAAGCTAAGTTATGGAAAAAAACATACAACGGAAAATGATAACAAAGAAAGAACAAGCAAAGAAGCACAGGACATACATTCTTGAGTAAGAACATTAACTAGCAAGACAACGAATACCAGTGGGAAAGACAAGGAACTCTAGCAAGAAAATAAGAACCAGCTGACTGTTCACAGAAAACCTTCAAACACATCAACTTGTGTCAATTATTTCAGCAATCATTCTAAGTAAGTTATGAAAAGAACGGCGCCTAGTCTACTGCTAAGATGTTAAGATGCTAAGATGCTGTCCAAGCCGTTTAGAACAAGAAGTTTCAAGTATAAACCAACAGGTCAGAAAAGCTGAGCATCCTGACTACTACATCCAAGAAAGTGAACACAAAGCCTAGTAAAATCTATTATAAAACAACTTTAGCGATTCCCGGAGAAACCATCGTTTTCCATAATTTCATTAAGGAGAAAAGCGAAAATTTAGCTAACATAATCTCCTGTCCCAATAAATTAGACAACTGCTTCTTATAAATAAGATATACAGTGATGAAAAAGTCTTTGTCAAGACAGTGACCTTCGTGACACAGGGAAGATCTGGCGTCAGTTTCCACGTTGAATATTGGAACACAAGACGCCTGTGAAATACGAACAGGTGAACTCTGGTTTCTTTCAGTATCTCAAAAATCAACAAAAAAGTAACTCTCTTACTCTATTGCTTGTTTATAAAATCAAAAAGTTGGAGAAAGAGAAAAAAGAAAAAAATCGTGTTTACCTGACAATACAATAGCGCCTGATGATATTTTACTACTAACTACTAACAAACATAATACTTACGATGTAACATTTAACCGTAAATATTATATATGAGAGTATTTCCGTTTATCTGAAGATATAACATAGTATCCGCACAACCAACTGTCGCACATGTTGCTACACTCAACACAACCAACTGTCGCACATGTTGCTACACTCAGCACAACCAACTGTCGCACATGTTGCTACACTCAACACAACCAACTGTCGCACATGTTGCTACACTCAGCACAACCAACTGTCGCACATGTTGCTACACTCAGCACAACCAACTGTCGCACATGTTGCTACACTCAACACAACCAACTGTCGCACATGTTGCTACACTCAGCACAACCAACTGTCGCACAAGTTGCTACACCAACTCGCACATGTTGCACAACACAACTGTCACACAAGTTGCTACACTCAGCACAACCAACTGTCGCACATGTTGCTACACTCAGCACAACCAACTGTCGCACATGTTGCTACACTCAGCACAACCAACTGTCGCACATGTTGCTACACTCAGCACAACCAACTGTCGCACATGTTGCTACACTCAGCACAACCAACTGTCGCACATGTTGCTACACTCAGCACAACCAACTGTCGCACATGTTGCTACACTCAACACAATCAACTGTCGCACATGTTGCTACACTCAGCACAACCAACTGTCGCACATGTTGCTACACTCAACACAACCAACTGTCGCACATGTTGCTACACTCAGCACAACCAACTGTCGCACATGTTGCTACACTCAACACAACCAACTGTCGCACATGTTGCTACACTCAGCACAACCAACTGTCGCACATGTTGCTACACTCAACACAACCAACTGTCGCACATGTTGCTACACTCAGCACAACCAACTGTCGCACATGTTGCTACACTCAACACAACCAACTGTCGCACATGTTGCTACACTCAACACAACCAACTGTCGCACATGTTGCTACACTCAACACAACCAACTGTCGCACATGTTGCTACACTCAACACAACCAACTGTCGCACATGTTGCTACACTCAACACAACCAACTGTCGCACATGTTGCTACACTCAACACAACCAACTGTCGCACATGTTGCTACACTCAACACAACCAACTGTCGCACATGTTGCTACACTCAACACAACCAACTGTCGCACATGTTGCTACACTCAACACAACCAACTGTCGCACATGTTGCTACACTCAGCACAACCAACTGTCGCACATGTTGCTACACTCAGCACAACCAACTGTCGCACATGTTGCTACACTCAACACAACCAACTGTCGCACATGTTGCTACACTCAGCACAACCAACTGTCGCACATGTTGCTACACTCAACACAACCAACTGTCGCACAAGTTGCTACACTCAGCACAACCAACTGTCGCACAAGTTGCTACACTCACAACAACCAACTGTCGCACATGTTGCTACACTCAACACAACCAACTGTCGCACATGTTGCTACACTCAGCACAACCAACTGTCGCACATGTTGCTACACTCAGCACAACCAACTGTCGCACATGTTGCTACACTCAGCACAACCAACTGTCGCACATGTTGCTACACTCAACACAACCAACTGTCGCACATGTTGCTACACTCAGCACAACCAACTGTCGCACATGTTGCTACACTCAGCACAACCAACTGTCGCACATGTTGCTACACTCAGCACAACCAACTGTCGCACATGTTGCTACACTCAGCACAACCAACTGTCGCACATGTTGCTACACTCAACACAACCAACTGTCGCACATGTTGCTACACTCACCACAACCAACTGTCGCACATGTTGCTACACTCAGCACAACCAACTGTCGCACATGTTGCTACACTCAGCACAACCAACTGTCGCACATGTTGCTACACTCAACACAACCAACTGTCGCACATGTTGCTACACTCAACACAACC
Source organism: Cherax quadricarinatus (assembly GCF_038502225.1). NCBI lineage: Eukaryota > Metazoa > Arthropoda > Malacostraca > Decapoda > Parastacidae > Cherax > Cherax quadricarinatus. Next base: position 52,000 of record NW_027195451.1, on the reverse strand, counting down.
AACTGTCGCACATGTTGCTACACTCAACACAACCAACTGTCGCACATGTTGCTACACTCAACACAACCAACTGTCGCACATGTTGCTACACTCAGCACAACCAACTGTCGCACATGTTGCTACACTCAACACAACCAACTGTCGCACATGTTGCTACACTCAACACAACCAACTGTCGCACATGTTGCTACACACTGTCGCACATGCACACTACCAACTGTCGCACATGTTGCTACACTCAACACAACCAACTGTCGCACATGTTGCTACACTCAACACAACCAACTGTCGCACATGTTGCTACACTCAACACAACCAACTGTCGCACATGTTGCTACACTCAGCACAACCAACTGTCGCACATGTTGCTACACTCAGCACAACCAACTGTCGCACATGTTGCTACACTCAGCACAACCAACTGTCGCACATGTTGCTACACTCAACACAACCAACTGTCGCACATGTTGCTACACTCAACACAACCAACTGTCGCACATGTTGCTACACTCAGCACAACCAACTGTCGCACATGTTGCTACACTCAGCACAACCAACTGTCGCACATGTTGCTACACTCAGCACAACCAACTGTCGCACATGTTGCTACACTCAGCACAACCAACTGTCGCACATGTTGCTACACTCAGCACAACCAACTGTCGCACATGTTGCTACACTCAGCACAACCAACTGTCGCACATGTTGCTACACTCAACACAACCAACTGTCGCACATGTTGCTACACTCAGCACAACCAACTGTCGCACATGTTGCTACACTCAGCACAACCAACTGTCGCACATGTTGCTACACTCAGCACAACCAACTGTCGCACATGTTGCTACACTCAACACAACCAACATGTTGCTACACTCAGCACACACCACAACCAACTGTCGCACATGTTGCTACACTCAACACAACCAACTGTCGCACATGTTGCTACACTCAACACAACCAACTGTCGCACATGTTGCTACACTCAACACAACCAACTGTCGCACATGTTGCTACACTCAACACAACCAACTGTCGCACATGTTGCTACACTCAGCACAACCAACTGTCGCACATGTTGCTACACTCAGCACAACCAACTGTCGCACATGTTGCTACACTCAGCACAACCAACTGTCGCACATGTTGCTACACTCAGCACAACCAACTGTCGCACATGTTGCTACACTCAGCACAACCAACTGTCGCACATGTTGCTACACTCAGCACAACCAACTGTCGCACGTGTTGCTACACTCAGCAACAACAACTCGCACATGTTGCTACACTCAGCACAACCAACTGTCGCACATGTTGCTACACTCAGCACAACCAACTGTCGCACATGTTGCTACACTCAGCACAACCAACTGTCGCACATGTTGCTACACTCAACACAACCAACTGTCGCACATGTTGCTACACTCAGCACAACCAACTGTCGCACATGTTGCTACACTCAGCACAACCAACTGTCGCACATGTTGCTACACTCAGCACAACCAACTGTCGCACATGTTGCTACACTCAGCACAACCAACTGTCGCACATGTTGCTACACTCAGCACAACCAACTGTCGCACATGTTGCTACACTCAGCACAACCAACTGTCGCACATGTTGCTACACTCAGCACAACCAACTGTCGCACATGTTGCTACACTCAGCACAACCAACTGTCGCACATGTTGCTACACTCAGCACAACCAACTGTCGCACATGTTGCTACACTCAGCACAACCAACTGTCGCACATGTTGCTACACTCAGCACAACCAACTGTCGCACATGTTGCTACACTCAACTGTCGCACATGTTGCTACACTCAGCACAACCAACTGTCGCACATGTTGCTACACTCAGCACAACCAACTGTCGCACATGTTGCTACACTCAGCACAACCAACTGTCGCACATGTTGCTACACTCAACACAACCAACTGTCGCACATGTTGCTACACTCAGCACAACCAACTGTCGCACATGTTGTTACACAACACAACCAACTCGCACATGTTGCACACTCAACAACCAACTGACGCACACGTTGCTACACTCAACACAACCAACTGTCGCACATGTTGCTACACTCAGCACAACCAACTGTCGCACATGTTGCTACACTCAGCACAACCAACTGTCGCACATGTTGCTACACTCAGCACAACCAACTGTCGCACATGTTGCTACACTCAACACAACCAACTGTCGCACATGTTGCTACACTCAGCACAACCAACTGTCGCACATGTTGCTACACTCAGCACAACCAACTGTCGCACATGTTGCTACACTCAGCACAACCAACTGTCGCACATGCTGGTACACTCAACACAAGCAACTGTCGCACATGTTGCTACACTCAACACAACCAACTGTCGCACATGTTGCTACACTCAGCACAACCAACTGTCGCACATGTTGCTACACTCAACACAACCAACTGTCGCACATGTTGCTACACTCAGCACAACCAACTGTCGCACATGTTGCTACACTCAACACAACCAACTGTCGCACATGTTGCTACACTCAACACAACCAACTGTCGCACATGTTGCTACACTCAACACAACCAACTGTCGCACATGTTGCTACACTCAACACAACCAACTGTCGCACATGTTGCTACACTCAACACAACCAACTGTCGCACATGTTGCTACACTCAGCACAACCAACTGTCGCACATGTTGCTACACTCAGCACAACCAACTGTCGCACATGTTGCTACACTCAGCACAACCAACTGTCGCACATGTTGCTACACTCAGCACAACCAACTGTCGCACATGTTGCTACACTCAGCACAACCAACTGTCGCACATGTTGCTACACTCAGCACAACCAACTGTCGCACATGTTGCTACACTCAGCACAACCAACTGTCGCACATGTTGCTACACTCAGCACAACCAACTGTCGCACATGTTGCTACACTCAGCACAACCAACTGTCGCACATGTTGCTACACTCAGCACAACCAACTGTCGCACATGTTGCTACACTCAGCACAACCAACTGTCGCACATGTTGCTACACTCAGTCGCACATGTTGCACAACCAACTGTCGCACATGTTGCTACACTCAACACAACCAACTGTCGCACATGTTGCTACACTCAGCACAACCAACTGTCGCACATGTTGCTACACTCAGCACAACCAACTGTCGCACATGTTGCTACACTCAGCACAACCAACTGTCGCACATGTTGCTACACTCAGCACAACCAACTGTCGCACATGTTGCTACACTCAGCACAACCAACTGTCGCACATGTTGCTACACTCAGCACAACCAACTGTCGCACATGTTGGCACACTCAGCACAAGCAACTGTCGCACATGTTGCTACACTTAGCACAACCAACTGTCGCACATGTTGTTACACAACACAAGCAACTGTCGCACATGTTGCTACACTCAACACAACCAACTGTCGCACATGTTGCTACACTCAGCACAACCAACTGTCGCACATGTTGCTACACTCAGCACAGCCAACTGTCGCACACGTTGCTACACTCAGCACAACCAACTGTCGCACATGTTGCTACACTCAACGCAGCCAACTGTCGCACTTGTTGCTACACTCAACACAGCCAACTGTCGCACATGTTGCTACACTCAGCACAAGCAACTGTCGCACATGTTGCTACACTCAGCACAAGCAACTGTCGCACATGTTGCTACACTGTCGCACATGTTGCACACAACCAACTGTCGCACCAACTGTCGCACATGTTGCTACACTCAGCACAACCAACTGTCGCACATGTTGCTACACTCAGCACAACCAACTGTCGCACATGTTGCTACACTCAGCACAACCAACTGTCGCACAAGTTGCTACACTCAGCACAACCAACTGTCGCACATGTTGCTACACTCAGCACAAGCAACTGTCGCACATGTTGCTACACTCAGCACAACCAACTGTCGCACATGTTGCTACACTTAGCACAACCAACTGTCGCACATGTTACACAACACAACCAACTGTCGCACATGTTGCTACACTCAACACAACCAACTGTCGCACATATTGCTAAACTCAGCACAGCCAACTGTCGCACACGTTGCTACACTCAGCACAACCAACTGTCGCACATGTTGCTACACTCAACACAGCCAACTGTCGCACTTGTTGCTACACTCAGCACAAGCAACTGTCGCACATGTTGCTACACTCACATGTTGCACAACCAACTGTCGCACATGTTGCTACACTCAGCACAACCAACTGTCGCACATGTTGCTACACTCAGCACAACCAACTGTCGCACATGTTGCTACACTCAGCACAACCAACTGTCGCACATGTTGCTACACTCAGCACAACCAACTGTCGCACATGTTGCTACACTCAGCACAACCAACTGTCGCACATGTTGCTACACTCAACACAACCAACTGTCGCACATGTTGCTACACTCACAACCAACTGTCGCACATGTTGCTACACTCAGCACAACCAACTGTCGCACATGTTGCTACACTCAGCACAACCAACTGTCGCACATGTTGCTACACTCAACACAACCAACTGTCGCACATGTTGCTACACTCAACACAACCAACTGTCGCACATGTTGCTACACTCAGCACAACCAACTGTCGCACATGTTGCTACACTCAGCACAAACAACTGTCGCACATGTTGCTACACTCAGCACAACCAACTGTCGCACATGTTGCTACACTCAGCACAACCAACTGTCGCACATGTTGCTACACTCAGCACAACCAACTGTCGCACATGTTGCTACACTCAGCACAACCAACTGTCGCACATGTTGCTACACTCAACACAACCAACTGTCGCACATGTTGCTACACTCAGCACAACCAACTGTCGCACATGTTGCTACACTCAGCACAACCAACTGTCGCACATGTTGCTACACTCAGCACAACCAACTGTCGCACATGTTGCTACACTCAGCACAACCAACTGTCGCACATGTTGCTACACTCAGCACAACCAACTGTCGCACATGTTGCTACACTCAGCACAACCAACTGTCGCACATGTTGCTACACTCAACACAACCAACTGTCGCACATGTTGCTACACTCAGCACAACCAACTGTCGCACATGTTGCTACACTCAGCACAACCAACTGTCGCACATGTTGCTACACTCAACACAACCAACTGTCGCACATGTTGCTACACTCAGCACAACCAACTGTCGCACATGTTGCTACACTCAGCACAACCAACTGTCGCACATGTTGCTACACTCAGCACAACCAACTGTCGCACATGTTGCTACACTCAGCACAACCAACTGTCGCACATGTTGCTACACTCAGCACAACCAACTGTCGCACATGTTGCTACACTCACAACCAACTGTCACAACCAACTGTCGCACATGTTGCTACACTCAGCACAACCAACTGTCGCACATGTTGCTACACTCAGCACAACCAACTGTCGCACATGTTGCTACACTCAGCACAACCAACTGTCGCACATGTTGCTACACTCAGCACAACCAACTGTCGCACATGTTGCTACACTCAGCACAACCAACTGTCGCACATGTTGCTACACTCAGCACAACCAACTGTCGCACATGTTGCTACACTCACATGTTGCACAACCAACTGTCGCACATGTTGCTACACTCAGCACAACCAACTGTCGCACATGTTGCTACACTCAGCACAACCAACTGTCGCACATGTTGCTACACTCAGCACAACCAACTGTCGCACATGTTGCTACACTCAGCACAACCAACTGTCGCACATGTTGCTACACTCAGCACAACCAACTGTCGCACATGTTGCTACACTCAGCACAACCAACTGTCGCACATGTTGCTACACTCAGCACAACCAACTGTCGCACATGTTGCTACACTCAGTCACAACCAACTGTCGCACATGTTGCTACACTCAGCACAACCAACTGTCGCACATGTTGCTACACTCAACACAACCAACTGTCGCACATGTTGCACACTCAACATAACCAACTGTCGCACATGTTGCTACACTCAGCACAACCAACTGTCGCACATGTTACACTCAACACACCAACTGTCGCACATGTTGCTACACTCAACACAACCAACTGTCGCACATGTTGCTACACTCAGCACAACCAACTGTCGCACATGTTGCTACACTCAGCACAACCAACTGTCGCACATGTTGCTACACTCAACACAACCAACTGTCGCACATGTTGCTACACTCAGCACAACCAACTGTCGCACATGTTGCTTCACTCAGCACTACCAAACTGTCACACATGTTGCTACACTCAGCACAACCAACTGTCGCACATGTTGCTACACTCAGCACAACCAACTGTCGCACACGTTGCTACACTCAGCACAACCAACTGTCGCACATGTTGCTACTGTCGCACATGTTGTCGCACATGTTGCTACACTCAGCACAACCAACTGTCGCACATGTTGCTACACTCAGCACAACCAACTGTCGCACATGTTGCTACACTCAGCACAACCAACTGTCGCACATGTTGCTACACTCAGCACAACCAACTGTCGCACACGTTGCTACACTCAGCACTACCAAATGTCGCACATGTTGCTACACTTAGCACAACCAACTGTCGCACATGTTGATACACAACACAACCAACTGTCGCACATGTTGCTACACTCAGCACAACCAACTGTCGCACATGTTGCTACACTCAACAACCAACTGTCGCACATGTTGCTATACTTAACACAACCAACTGTCGCACACAACCAACTGTCGCACTTGTTGCTACACTCAGCACAACCAACTGTCGCACATGTTGCTACACACAACCAACTGTCGCACATGTTGCTACACTCAGCACAACTGTCGCACATGTTGCTACACTCAGCACAACCCACTGTCGCACATGTTGCTACACTCAGCACAACCAACTGTCGCACATGGTGCTACACTCACACAACCAACTGTCGCAGCACAACCAAACTGTCGCACATGTTGCTACACTCAGCCCAACCAACTGTCGCACATGTTGCTACACTCAGCACACAGAACTGTCGCACATGTTGCTACACTCAGTGTCGCACATGTTGCTACACTCAACACAACCAACTGTCGCACATGTTGCTACACTCAGCACAAGCAACTGTCGCACATGTTGCTACACTCAGCACAAGCAACTGTCGCACATGTTGCTACACTCAACACAACCAACTGTCGCACAAGTTGCTACACTCAGCACAACCAACTGTCGCACATGTTGCTACACTCAACACAACCAACTGTCGCACATGTTGCTACACTCAGCACAAACAACTGTCGCACATGTTGCTACACTCAGCACAACCAACTGTCGCACATGTTGCTACACTCAACACAACCAACTGTCGCACATGTTGCTACACTCAGCACAACCAACTGTCGCACATGTTGCTACACTCAGCACAACCAACTGTCGCACATGTTGCTACACTCAGCACAACCAACTGTCGCACATGTTGCTACACTCAGCACAACCAACTGTCGCACATGTTGCTACACTCAGCACAACCAACTGTCGCACATGTTGCTACACTCAACACAACCAACTGTCGCACATGTTGCTACACTCAGCACAACCAACTGTCGCACATGTTGCTACACTCAACACAAACAACTGTCGCACATGTTGCTACACTCAGCACAACCAAACTGTCGCACATGTTGCTACACTCACACACAACTGTCGCACATGTTGTTGCTACACTCAACACAACAAACTGTCGCACATGTTGCTACACTCAGCACAACCAACTGTCGCACATGTTGCTACACTCAGCACAACCAACTGTCGCACATGTTGCTACACTCAACACAACCAACTGTCGCACATGTTGCTACACTCAGCACAACCAACTGTCGCACATGTTGCTACACTCAGCACAACCAACTGTCGCACATGTTGCTACACTCAGCACAACCAACTGTCGCACATGTTGCTACACTCAGCACAACCTACTGTCGCACACACTCACAACCAACTGTCGCACATGTTGCTACACTCAGCACAACCAACTGTCGCACATGTTGCTACACTCAGTCGCACATGTTGCTACACTCAGCAACTGTCGCACATGTTGCTACACTCAGCACAACCTACTGTCGCACATGTTGCTACACTCAGCACAACCAACTGTCGCACATGTTGCTACACTCAGCACAACCAACTGTCGCACATGTTGCTACACTCAGCACAACCAACTGTCGCACATGTTGCTACACTCAGCACAACCAACTGTCGCACATGTTGCTACACTCAGCACAACCAACTGTCGCACATGTTGCTACACTCAGCACAACCAACTGTCGCACATGTTGCTACACTCAACACAACCAACTGTCGCACATGTTGCTACACTCAGCACAACCAACTGTCGCACATGTTGCTACACTCAGCACAACCAACTGTCGCACATGTTGCTACACTCAGCAACTGTCGCACACTACAACGCACGTGTTCCTACACTCAGCACAACCAACTGTCGCACATGTTGCTACACTCAGCACAACCAACTGTCGCACATGTTGCTACACTCAGCACAACCAACTGTCGCACATGTTGCTACACTCAGCACAACCAACTGTCGCACATGTTGCTACACTCACATGTTGCACAACCAACTGTCGCACATGTTGCTACACTCAGCACAACCAACTGTCGCACATGTTGCTACACTCAACACAACCAACTGTCGCACATGTTGCTACACTCAGCACAACCAACTGTCGCACATGTTGCTACACTCAGCACAACCAACTGTCGCACATGTTGCTACACTCAGCACAACCAACTGTCGCACATGTTGCTACACTCAGCACAACCAACTGTCGCACATGTTGCTACACTCAGCACAACCAACTGTCGCACATGTTGCTACACTCAGCACAACCAACTGTCGCACATGTTGCTACAATCAGCACAACCAACTGTCGCACATGTTGCTACACTCAGCACAACCAACTGTCGCACATGTTGCTACACTCACATGTTGCACACTGTCGCACATTTTGCTACACTCAGCACAACCAACTGTCGCACATGTTGCTTCACTCAGCACAACCAACTGTCGCACATGTTGCTACACTCAGCACAACCAACTGTCTCACACTCAGCACAACCAACTGCACATGTTGCTACACTCACATGTTGCTACACAACAACAACTGTCGCACATGTTGCTACACTCAACAACAACCAACTGTCGCACATTTTGCTACACTCAGCACAACCAACTGTCGCACATGTTGCTACACTCAGCACAACCAACTGTCGCACATGTTGCTACACTCAGCACTGTCAGCACAAACAACTGTCGCACATGTTGCTACACTCAGCACAACCAACTGTCGCACATGTTGCTACACTCAACACAACCAACTGTCGCACATGTTGCTACACTCAGCACAACCAACTGTCGCACATGTTGCTACACTCAGCACAACCAACTGTCGCACATGTTGCTACACTCAACACAACCAACTGTCGCACATGTTGCTACACTCAACACAACCAACTGTCGCACATGTTGCTACACTCAACACAACCAACTGTCGCACATGTTGCTACACTCAGCACAACCAACTGTCGCACATGTTGCTACACTCAGCACAACCAACTGTCGCACATGTTGCTACACTCAGCACAACCAACTGTCGCACATGTTGCTACACTCAGCACAACCAACTGTCGCACATGTTGCTACACTCAGCACAACCAACTGTCGCACATGTTGCTACACTCAGCACAAGCAACTGTCGCACATGTTGCTACACTCAGCACAACCAACTGTCGCACATGTTGCTACACTCAGCACAACCAACTGTCGCACATGTTGCTACACTCAGCACAACCAACTGTCGCACATGTTGCTACACTCAGCACAACCAACTGTCGCACATGTTGCTACACTCACCACAACCAACTGTCGCACATGTTGCTACACTCAGCACAACCAACTGTCGCACATGTTGCTACAATCAACACAACCAACTGTCGCACATGTTGCTACACTCAACACAACCAACTGTCGCACATGTTGCTACACTGTCACACACTCAGCACAACTGTCGCACATGTTGCTACACTCAGCACAACCAACTGTCGCACATGTTGCTACACTCAGCACAACCAACTGTCGCACATGTTGCTGTCGCACATGTTGCTACACTCACGCACATGTTGCACACACACAACCAACTGTCGCACATGTTGCTACACTCAGCACAACCAACTGTCGCACATGTTGCTACACTCACATGTTGCTACACTCAGCACAACCAACTGTCGCACATGTTGCTACACTCAGCACAACCAACTGTCGCACATGTTGGTACACTCAGCACAACCAACTGTCGCACATGTTGCTACAACTCAACACAACACAACTGTCGCACATGTTGCTACACTCAGCACAACCAACTGTCGCACATGTTGCTACACTCAGCACAACCAACAACCAACTGTCGCACATGTTGCTACACTTAGCACAACCAACTGTCGCACATGTTGCTACACTCAGCACAACCAACTGTCGCACAAGTTGCTACACTCACCACAACCAACTGTCGCACATGTTGCTACACTCAACACAACCAACTGTCGCACATGTTGCTACACTCAGCACAACCAACTGTCGCACATGTTGCTACACTCAGCACAACCAACTGTCGCACATGTTGCTACACTCAGCACAACCAACTGTCGCACATGTTGCTACACTCAACACAAGCAACTGTCGCACATGTCGCACATGTTGCTACACTCAGCACACAACCAACTGTCGCACATGTTGCTACACTCAACACAACCAACTGTCGCACATGTTGCTACACTCAGCACAACCAACTGTCGCACATGTTGCTACACTCAGCACAACCAACTGTCGCACATGTTGCTACACTCAGCACAACCAACTGTCGCACATGTTGCTACACTCAGCACAACCAACTGTCGCACATGTTGCTACACTCAGCACAACCAACTGTCGCACACGTTGCTACACTCAGCACAACCAACTGTCGCACACAAGCAACTGTCGCACATGTTGCTACACTCAACACAACCAACTGTCGCACATGTTGCTACACTCAGCACAACCAACTGTCGCACATGTTGCTACACTCAGCACAACCAACTGTCGCACATGTTGCTACACTCAGCACAACCAACTGTCGCACATGTTGCTACACTCAGCACAACCAACTGTCGCACATGTTGCTACACTCAGCACAACCAACTGTCGCACATGTTGCTACACTCAACACAACCAACTGTCGCACATGTTGCTACACTCAGCACAACCAACTGTCGCACATGTTGCTACACTCAGCACAACCAACTGTCGCACATGTTGCTACACTCAGCACAACCAACTGTCGCACATGTTGCTACACTCAACACAACCAACTGTCGCACATGTTGCTACACTCAACACAACCAACTGTCGCACATGTTGCTACACTCAGCACAACCAACTGTCGCACATGTTGCTACACTCAACACAACCAACTGTCGCACATGTTGCTACACTCAACACAACAAACTGTCGCACATGTTGCTACACTCAACTGTCGCACACACTCAGCACAACCTACTGTCGCACACGTTGCTACACTCAGCACAACCAACTGTCGCACAAGTTGCTACACTCAACACAACCAACTGTCGCACATGTTGCTACACTCAACACAACCAACTGTCGCACATGTTGCCACACTCAGCACAACCTACTGTCGCACACTGTCGCACATGTTGCTACACTCAACACAACCAACTGTCGCACATGTTGCTACACTCAGCACAACCAACTGTCGCACATGTTGCTACACTCAACACAACCAACTGTCGCACATGTTGCTACACTCAGCACAACCAACTGTCGCACATGTTGCTACACTCAACACAACCAACTGTCGCACATATTGCTACACTCACATGTTGCTACACAACCAACTGTCGCACATGTTGCTACACTCACATGTTGCACAACACAACTGTCGCACATGTTGCTACACTCACACACAACCAACTGTCGCACATGTTGCTACACTCAACACAGCCAACTGTCGCACATGTTGCTACACTCAGTCGCACATGTTGCTACACTCAACACAACCTGTCGCACTGTCACTCAACACAACCACTGTCGCACATTTGCTACACTCACACAACCAACTGTCGCACATGTTGCTACACTCAGCACCTCAACCAACTGTCGCACATGTTGCTACACTCAGCACAACCAACTGTCGCACATGTTGCTACACTCAGCACAACCAACTGTCGCACATGTTGCTACACTCAACACAACCAACTGTCGCACATGTTGCTACACTCAGCACAACCAACTGTCGCACATGTTGCTACACTCAGCACAACCAACTGTCGCACATGTTGCTACACTCAACACAACAACAAACCAACTGTCGCACATGTTGCTACACTCACAACCAACTGTCACAACTGTCGCACATGTTGTTACACTCAACACAACCAACTGTCGCACTTGTTGCTACACTCAACACAACCAACTGTCGCACATGTTGCTACACTCAGCACAACCAACTGTCGCACATGTTGCTACACTCAGCACAAGCAACTGTCGCACATGTTGCTACACTCAGCACAACCAACTGTCGCACATGTTGCTACACTCATGTTGCTACACAACACAACTGTCGCACATGTTGCTACACTCAGCACAACCAACTGTCGCACATGTTGCTACACTGTCACATGCACAACCAACTGTCGCACTTGTTGCTACACTCAGCACAACCAACTGTCGCACATGTTGCTACACTCAGCACAACCAACTGTCGCACATGTTGCTACACTCAGCACAACCAACTGTCGCACATGTTGCTACACTCAACACAACCAACTGTCGCACATGTTGCTACACTCACATGTTGCACACTCACAACAACTGTCGCACATGTTGCTACACTCAGCACAACCAACTGTCGCACATGTTGCTACACTCACATGTTGCACAACACAACTGTCGCACATGTTGCTACACTCAGCACAACCAACTGTCGCACATGTTGCTACACAACCAACTGTCACATGTTGCACAAGCACAAACTGTCGCACATGTTGCTACACTCAGCACAACCAACTGTCGCACATGTTGCTACACTCAGCACAACCAACTGTCGCACATGTTGCTACACTCAGCACAACCAACTGTCGCACATGTTGCTACACTCAGCACAACCAACTGTCGCACATGTTGCTACACTCAGCACAACCAACTGTCGCACATGTTGCTACACTCAGCACAACCAACTGTCGCACATGTTGCTACACTCAGCACAACCAACTGTCGCACATGTTGCTACACTCAGCACAACCAACTGTCGCACATGTTGCTACACTCAGCACAACCAACTGTCGCACATGTTGCTACACTCAGCACAACTAGCTGTCGCACATGTTGCTACACTCAACACAACCAACTGTCGCACATGTTGCTACACTCAGCACAACCAACTGTCGCACATGTTGCTACACTCAGCACAACCAACTGTCGCACATGTTGCTACACTCAACACAACCAACTGTCGCACATGTTGCTACACTCAGCACAACCAACTGTCGCACATGTTGCTACACTCGCACATGTTGCTACACTCAGCACAACTGTCGCACATGTTGCTACACTCAGCACAACCAACTGTCGCACATGTTGCTACACTCAACACAACCAACTGTCGCACATGTTGCTACACTCAACACAACCAACTGTCGCACATGTTGCTACACTCAACACAACCAACTGTCGCACATGTTGCTACACTCAACACAACCAACTGTCGCACATGTTGCTACACTCAGCACAACCAACTGTCGCACATGTTGCTACACTCAACACAACCAACTGTCGCACATGTTGCTACACTCAGCACAACCAACTGTCGCACATGTTGCTACACTCAACACAACCAACTGTCGCACATGTTGCTACACTCAACACAACCAACTGTCGCACATGTTGCTACACTCAGCACAACCAACTGTCGCACATGTTGCTACACTCAGCACAACCAACTGTCGCACATGTTGCTACACTCAGCACAAGCAACTGTCGCACATGTTGGCACACTCAGCACAAGCAACTGTCGCACATGTTGCTACACTTAGCACAACCAACTGTCGCACATGTTGCTACACTCAGCACAACCAACTGTCGCACATGTTGCTACACAACCGTCGCACATGTTGCTACACTTAACACAACCAACTGTCGCACATGTTGCTACACTCAACACAACCAACTGTCGCACATGTTGCTACACTCAACACAACCAACTGTCGCACATGTTGCTACACTCAACACAACCAACTGTCGCACATGTTGCTACACTCAACACAACCAACTGTCGCACATGTTGCTACACTCAACACAACCAACTGTCGCACATGTTGCTACACTCAACACAACCAACTGTCGCACATGTTGCTACACTCAACACAACCAACTGTCGCACATGTTGCTACACTCAACACAACCAACTGTCGCACATGTTGCTACACTCAACACAACCAACTGTCGCACATGTTGCTACACTCAACACAACCAACTGTCGCACATGTTGCTACACTCAACACAACCAACTGTCGCACATGTTGCTACACTCAACACAACCAACTGTCGCACATGTTGCTACACTCAACACAACCAACTGTCGCACAAGTTACACTCAACACAACCAACTTTCGCACTTGCTGCTACACTCAACACAACCAACTGTCGCACATGTTGCTACACTCAGCACAACCAACTGTCGCACGTGTTGCTAAACTCAGCACAAGCAACTGTCGCACATCAACACAACCAACGGTCGCACATGTTGCTACACTCAACACAACCAACTTGCTACACTCAGCACAACCAACTGTCGCACATGTTGCTACACTCAACACAACCAACTGTCGCACATGTTGCTACACTCAGCACAACCAACTGTCGCACATGTTGCTACACTCAACACAACCAACTGTCGCACATGTTGCTACACTCAGCACAACCAACTGTCGCACATGTTGCTACACTCAGCACAACCAACTGTCGCACATGTTGCTACACTCAGCACAACCAACTGTCGCACATGTTGCTACACTCAGCACAACCAACTGTCGCACATGTTGCTACACTCAGCACAACCAACTGTCGCACATGTTGCTACACTCAGTGTCGCACATGTTGCTACACTCAGCACAACCAACTGTCGCACATGTTGCTACACTCACCGCAGCCAACTCTCGCACATTTTGCTACACTCACCACACACAACTGTCGCACATGTTGCTACACTCAGCACAAGCAACTGTCGCACATGTTGCTACACTGTCAGCACAACTGTCGCACATGTTGCTACACTCAGCACAACCAACTGTCGCACATGTTGCTACACTCAGCACAACCAACTGTCGCACATGTTGCTACACTCAGCACAACCAACTGTCGCACATGTTGCTACACTCAACACAACCAACTGTCGCACTTGTTGCTACACTCAGCACAACCAACTGTCGCACATGTTGCTACACTCAGCACAACCAACTGTCGCACATGTTGCTACACTCAGTCGCACAAGTTGCTACACTCAGCACAACCAACTGTCGCACTTGTTGCTACACTCAGCACAACCAACTGTCGCACATGTTGCTACACTCAGCACAACCAACTGTCGCACATGTTGCTACACTCAGCACAACCAACTGTCGCACATGTTGCTACACTCAGCACAACCAACTGTCGCACATGTTGCTACACTCAGCATAACCAACTGTCGCACATGTTGCTACACTCAACACAACAACTGTCGCACATGTTGCTACACTGTGGCACATGTTGCTACACTCAGCACAACCAACTGTCGCACATGTTGCTACACTCAGCACAACCAACTGTCGCACATGTTGCTACACTCAGCACAACCAACTGTCGCACATGTTGCTACACTCAGCACAACCAACTGTCGCACATGTTGCTACACTCAACACAACCAACTGTCGCACATGTTGCTACACTCAACACAACCAACTGTCGCACATGTTGCTACACTCAACACAACCAACTGTCGCACATGTTGCTACACTCAGCACAACCAACTGTCGCACATGTTGCTACACTCAGCACAACAAACTGTCGCACATGTTGCTACACTCAGCACAACCAACTGTCGCACATGTTGCTACACTCAACACAACCAACTGTCGCACATGTTGCTACACTCAGCACAACCAACTGTCGCACATGTTGCTACACTCAACACAACCAACTGTCGCACATGTTGCTACACTCAACACAACCAACTGTCGCACATGTTGCTACACTCAACACAAACAACTGTCGCACATGTTGCTACACTCAACACAACCAACTGTCGCACATGTTGCTACACTCAAACCTACCAACTGTCGCACATATTGCTACACTCAACACAACCAACTGTCGCACAAGCAACTGTCGCACATGTTGCTACACTCAACATAACCAACTGTCGCACATGTTGCTACACTCAACGCATCCAACTGTCGCACATGTTACACTCAACACACCAACTGTCGCACATGTTGCTACACTTAGCATAACCAACTGTCGCACATGTTACACAACACAACCAACTGTCGCACATGTTGCTGTCGCACATGTTGCTTCATTCAACACAACCAACTGTCGCACATGTTGCTACAGTCAACGCATCCAACTGTCGCACATGTTGCTACACAACTGTCGCACATGTTGCTACACTCAACACAAGCAACTGTCGCACATGTTGCTACACTCAGCACAACCAACTGTCGCACATGTTGCTACACTCAACACAAGCAACTGTCGCACATGTTGCTACAATCAACACAAGCAACTGTCGCACATGTTGCTACAATCAACACAACCAACTGTCGCACATGTTGCTACACTCAACACAACCAACTGTCGCACATGTTGCTACACTCAACACAACCAACTGTCGCACATGTTGCTACACTCAACACAAGCAACTGTCGCACATGTTGCTACAGTCAACATAAGCAACTGTCGCACATGTTGCTACAATCAACACAAGCAACTGTCGCACATGTTGCTACACTCAACACAACCAACTGTCGCACATGTTGCTACACTCAACGCTACCAACTCTCGCACATGTTGCTACACTCAGCACAACCAACTGTCGCACATGTTGCTACACTCAACACAATCAACTGTCGCACATGCTGGTACACTCAACACAAGCAACTGTCGAACATGTTGCTACACTCAACACAACCAACTGTCGCACATGTTGCTACACTCAGCACAACCAACTGTCGCACATGTTGCTACACTCAACACACCAACTGTCGCACATGTTGCTACACTCAACACAACCAACTGTCGCACATGTTGCTACACTCAACACAACCAACTGTCGCACATGTTGCTACACTCAACACAACCAACTGTCGCACATGTTGCTACACTCAGCACAACCAACTGTCGCACATGTTGCTACACTCAACACAACCAACATGTTGCTAACTGTCGCACATGTTGCTACACTCAGCACAACCAACTGTCGCACATGTTGCTACACTCAACACAACCAACTGTCGCACATGTTGCTACACTCAACACAAAAAACTGTCGCACATGTTGCTACAACAACCCAAGCAACTGTCGCACACGTTGCTACACTCAGCGCAACCAACTGTCGCACATGTTGCTAAACTCAACAAAACCAACTGTCGCACATGTTGCTACACTCAACACACCAACTGTCGCACATGTTGCTACACTCAACACACCAACTGTCGCACATGTTGCTACACTCAGCACAACCAACTGTCGCACATGTTGCTAAACTCAACACAACCAACTGTCGCACATGTTGCTACACTCAACACACCAACTGTCGCACATGTTGCTAAACTCAACAAAACCAACTGTCGCACATGTTGCTACACTCAACACACCAACTGTCGCTCATGTTGCTACACTCAACACAACCAACTGTAGCACATGTTGCTACAAACAACTGTCGCACATGTTGCTACACTCAACACACCAACTGTCGCACATGTTGCTAAACTCAACACAACCAACTGTCGCACATGTTGCTACACTCAACACAACCAACTGTCGCACATGTTGCTACACTCAGCACAAGCAACTGTAGCACATGTTGCTACACTCAACACAACCAACTGTCGCACATGTTGCTACAATCAACACAAGCAACTGTCGCACATGTTGGTACAATCAACACAACCAACTGTCGCACATGTTGCTACACTCAACACAACCAACTGTCGCACATGTTGCTACACTCAGCACAAGCAACTGTCGCACATGTTGCTACAACACAACACAAGTAACTGTCGCACATGTTGCTACAATCAACACAAGTAACTGTCGCACATGTTGCTACAATCAACACAACAACTGTCGCACATGTTGCTACAATGAACAAAACAACTGTCGCACATGTTGCTACAATGAACACAACAACCTTCGCACATGTTGCTACAGTCAACACAAGTAACTGTCGCACATGTTGCTACAATCAACACAACAACTGTCGCACATGTTGCTACAATGAACACAACAACTGTCGCACATGTTGCTACAATGAACACAACAACTGTCGCACATGTTGCTACAGTCAACACAACAACTGTCGCACATGTTGCTACAATCAACACAACAACTGTCGCACATGTTGCTACAGTCAACACAACAACTGTCGCACATGTTGCTACAATCAACACAAGCAACTGTCGCACATGTTGCTACAATCAACTCAAGATTCTGTCGCACATGTTGCTACAATCAACACAAGCAACTGTCGCACATGTTGCTACAATCAACACAAGCAACTGTCGCACATGTTGCTACAATCAACACAAGCAACTGTCGCACATGTTGCTACAATCAACACAAGCAACTGTCGCACATGTTGCTACAATCAACACAAGCAACTGTCGCACATGTTGCTACAATCTCCACAAGCAACTGTCGCACATGTTGCTACAATCAACACAACCAACTGTCGCACATGTTGCCTCAATCAACGCAAGCAACTGTCGCACATGTTGCTACAATCAACACAAGCAACTGTCGCACATGTTGCTACTGTCAACACAAGCAACAACTGTCGCGCATGTTGCTACAATCAACACAAGCAACTGTCGCACATGTTGCTACAATCAACACAAGCAACTGTCGCACATGTTGCTACAATCAACACAAGCAACTGTCGCACATGTTGCTACAATCAACACAAGCAACTGTCGCACATGTTGCTACAATCAACACAAGCAACTGTCGCACATGTTGCTACAATCAACACAAGCAACTGTCGCACATGTTGCTACAATCAACACAAGCAACTGTCGCACATGTTGCTACAATCAACACAACAACTGTCGCACATGTTGCTACAATCAACACAAGCAACTGTCGCACATGTTGCTACAATCAACACAAGCAACTGTCGCACATGTTGCTACAATCAACACAAGCAACTGTCGCACATGTTGCTACAATCAACACAAGCAACTGTCGCACATGTTGCTACAATCAACACAAGCAACTGTCGCACATGTTGCTACAATCAACACAAGCAACTGTCGCACATGTTGCTACAATCAACACAAGCAACTGTCGCACATGTTGCTACAATCAACACAAGCAACTGTTGCTACAATCAACACAAGCAACATGTTGCTACAATCAACACAAGCAACTGTCGCACATGTTGCTACAATCAACACAAGCAACTGTCGCACATGTTGCTACAATCAACACAAGCAACTGTCGCACATGTTGCTACAATCAACACAAGCAACTGTCGCACATGTTGCTACAATCAACACAAGCAACTGTCGCACATGTTGCTACAATCAACACAAGCAACTGTCGCACATGTTGCTACAATCAACACAAGCAACTGTCGCACATGTTGCTACAATCAACACAAGCAACTGTCGCACATGTTGCTACAATCAACACAAGCAACTGTCGCACATGTTGCTACAATCAACACAAGCAACTGTCGCACATGTTACTACAATCAACACAAGCAACTGCCTCGCATGTTGCTACAATCAACACAAGCAACTGTCGCACATGTTACTACAATCAACACAAGCAACTGTCGCACATGTTGCTATAAACAACACAAGCAACTGTCGCACATGTTGCTACAATCAACACAAGCAACTGTCGCACATGTTGCTACAATCAACACAAGCAACTGTCGCACATGTTGCTACAATCAACACAAGCAACTGTCGCACATGTTGCTACAATCAACACAAGCAACTGTCGCACATGTTGCTACAATCAACACAAGAAACTGTCGCACATGTTGCTACATTCAACACAAGCAACTGTCGCACATGTTGCTACAATCAACACAAGCAACTGTCGCACATGTTGCTACAATCAACACAAGCAACTGTCGCACATGTTGCTACAATCAACACAAGCAACTGTCGCACATGTTGCTACAATCAACACAAGCAACTGTCGCACATGTTGCTACAATCAACACAAGCAACTGTCGCACATGTTGCTACAATCAACACAAGCAACTGTCGCACATGTTGCTACAATCAACACAAGCAACTGTCGCACATGTTGCTACAATCAACACAAGCAACTGTCGCACATGTTGCTACAATCAACACAAGCAACTGTCGCACATGTTGCTACAATCAACACAAGCAACTCAACACAAGCAACTGTCGCACATGTTGCTACAATCAACACAAGCAACTGTCGCACATGTTGCTACAATCAACACAATCAACTGTCGCACATGTTGCTACAATCAACACAAGCAACTGTCGCACATGTTGCTACAATCAACACAAGCAACTGTCGCACATGTTGCTACAATCAACACAAGCAACTGTCGCACATGTTGCTACAATCAACACAAGCAACTGTCGCACATGTTGCTACAATCAACGCAAGTAACTGTCGCACATGTTGCTACAGTCAACACAACAACTGTCGCACATGTTGCTACAATCAACACAACAACTGTCGCACATGTTGCTACAATCAACACAACAACTGTCGCACATGTTGCTACAATCAACACAACAACTGTCGCACATGTTGCTACAGTCAACACAACAACTGTCGCACATGTTGCTACAGTCAACACAACAACTGTCGCACATGTTGCTACAGTCAACACAACAACTGTCGCACATGTTGCTACAGTCAACACAACAACTGTCGCACATGTTGCTAATCAACACAACAATGTTGCTGTCGCACATGTTGCTACAGTCAACACAACAACTGCACATGTTGCTACAGTCAACACAACTGTCGCACATGTTGCTACAGTCAACACAACAACTGTCGCACATGTTGCTATAGTCAACACAACAACTGTTGCTACAGTCAACACAACAACTGTCGCACATGTTGCTACATGTTGCTACAGTCAACACAACAACTGTCGCACATGTTGCTTCAATCAACACAACTGTCGCACATGTTGCTACGGTCATCACAACAACTGCCGCACATGTTGCTACAGTCAACACAACAACTGTCTACAGTCAACACAACAACTGTCGCACATGTTGCTACAGTCAACACAACAACTGTCGCACATGTTGCTACAGTCAACACAACAACTGTCGCACATGTTGCTACAATCAACACAACTGTCGCACATGTTGCTACAGTCAACACAACAACTGTCGCACATGTTGCTACAATCAACACAACAATTGTCGCACATGTTGCTGTCGCACATGTTGCTACAATCAACACAACAACTGTCGCAACATGTCGCACATGCTACAATCAACACAACAACTGTCGCACATGTTGCTACAATCAACACAACAACTGTCGCACATGTTGCTACAGTCAACACAACAACTGTCGCACATGTTGCTACAGTCAACACAACAACTGTCGCACATGTTGCTACAGTCAACACAACAACTGTCGCACATGTTGCTACAATCAACACAACAACTGTCGCACATGTTGCTACAGTCAACACAACAACTGTCGCACATGTTGCTACAATCAACACAACAACTGTCGCACATGTTGCTACAGTCAACACAACAACTGTCGCACATGTTGCTACAGTCAACACAACAACTGTCGCACATGTTGCTACAGTCAACACAACAACTGTCGCACATGTTGCTACAGTCAACACAACAACTGTCGCACATGTTGCTACAGTCAACACAACAACTGTCGCACATGTTGCTACAACATGTTGCTACACAACACAACAACTGTCGCACATGTTGCTACAGTCAACACAACAACTGTCGCACATGTTGCTACAGTCAACACAACAACTGTCGCACATGTTGCTACAATCAACACAACAACTGTCGCACATGTTGCTACAGTCAACACAACAACTGTCGCACATGTTGCTACAATCAACACAACAACTGTCGCACATGTTGCTACAATCAACACAACAACTGTCGCACATGTTGCTACAATCAACACAACAACTGTCGCACATGTTGCTACAATCAACACAACAACTGTCGCACATGTTGCTACAATCAACACAACAACTGTCGCACATGTTGCTACAATCAACACAACAACTGTCGCACATGTTGCTACAGTCAACACAACAACTGTCGCACATGTTGCTACAATACAATCAACACAACAACTGTCGCACATGTTGCTACAATCAACACAACAACTGTCGCACATGTTGCTACAATCAACACAACAACTGTCGCACATGTTGCTACAATCAACACAACAACTGTCGCACATGTTGCTACAATCAACACAACAACTGTCGCACATGTTGCTACAATCAACACAACAACTGTCGCACATGTTGCTACAATCAACACAACAACTGTCGCACATGTTGCTACAGTCAACACAACAACTGTCGCACATGTTGCTACAATCAACACAACAACTGTCGCACATGTTGCTACAATCAAGAAGTTAACTTCTTATCTTTTACATCAATAATAAATATCAGAATGGGACCCAGGAAACATCATTGTGTGACGCACCAGAGACTGTGTGACGCACCAGAGACTGTGTGACGCACCAGAGACTGTGTGACGCACCAGAGACTGTGTGACGCACCAGAGACTGTGTGACGCACCAGAGACTGTGTGACGCACCAGAGACTGTGTGACGCACCAGAGACTGTGTGACGCACCCGAGACTGTGTGACGCACCAGAGACTGTGTGACGCACCAGAGACTGTGTGACGCACCAGAGACTGTGTGACGCACCAGAGACTGTGTGACGCACCAGACTGACGCACCAGAGACTGTGTGACGCACCTGCGTAATAGAGAGTCTGTTTGTCGCATCAGAGACTGTGTGACGCACCAGAGACTGTGTGACGCACCAGAGACTGTGTGATAAGCGCACCAGAGACTGTGTGAGAGACTGTGTGACGCACCAGAGACTGTGTGACGCACCAGAGACTGTGTGACGCACCAGAGACTGTGTGACGCACCTGCGTGAGCACCAGAGACTGTGTGACGCACCAGAGACTGTGTGACGCACAAGAGACTGTGTGACGCACCAGAGACTGTGTGACGCACCAGAGACTGTGTGACGCACCAGAGACTGTGTGACGCACTAGAGACTGTGTGACGCACCAGAGACTGTGTGACGCACCAGAGACTGTGTGACGCACCAGAGACTGTGTAACGCACCAGAGACTGTGTGACGCACCAGAGACTGTGTGACGCACCAGAGACTGTGTGACGCACTAGAGACTGTGTGACGCACCAGAGACTGTGTGACGCACCAGAGACTGTGTGACGCACCAGAGACTGTGTGACGCACCAGAGACTGTGTGACGCACCAGAGACTGTGTGACGCACCAGAGACTGTGTGACGCACCAGAGACTGTGTGACGCACCAGAGACTGTGTGACGCCCCAGAGACTGTGTGACGCACCAGAGACTGTGTGACGCACCAGAGACTGTGTGACGCACCAGAGACTGTGTGACGCACCAGAGACTGTGTGACGCACCAGAGACTGTGTGACGCACCAGAGACTGTGTGACGCACCAGAGACTGTGTGACGCACCAGAGACTGTGTGACGCACCAGAGACTGTGTGACGCACCAGAGACTGTGTGACGCAGCAGAGACTGTGTGACGCACCAGAGACTGTGTGACGCACCAGAGACTGTGTGACGCACCAGAGACTGTGTGACGCACCAGAGACTGTGTGATAGCCAGAGACTGTGTGACGCACCAGAGACTGTGTGACGCACCAGAGACTGTGTGACGCACCAGAGACTGTGTGACGCACCAGAGACTGTGTGACGCACCAGAGACTGTGTGACGCACCAGAGACTGTGTGACGCACCAGAGACTGTGTGACGCACCAGAGACTGTGTGACGCACCAGAGACTGTGTGACGCACCAGAGACTGTGTGACGCAGAGACTGTGTGACGCAGAGACTGTGTGACGCACCAGAGACTGTGTGACGCACCAGAGACTGTGTGACGCACCAGAGACTGTGTGACGCACCAGAGACTGTGTGACGCACCAGAGACTGTGTGACGCAGCAGAGACTGTGTGACGCACCAGAGACTGTGTGACGCACCAGAGACTGTGTGACGCACCAGAGACTGTGTGACGCACCAGAGACTGTGTGACGCACCAGAGACTGTGTGACGCACCAGAGACTTTGTGACGCACCAGAGACTGTGTGACGCACCAGAGACTGTGTGACGCACCAGAGACTGTGTGACGCACCAGAGACTGCGTAATAACCAGTCTCTCTCTTTCACCGTGGATGTAGTACAACACAATATCATTCCTGGAGAAGTGTTTATGCAGCACGACAGGTGACGTCTCCTGATGAACATTTACCAATGAGGAGAGTCCTGTTTGATCCATAACGCTGGTGAACACTGCTTAGGTACCTTGTTGTCCATGATGACTGATTGACTGGAGACACATGACTGGAAGCTGATATATGATAATAATAATAATAATCATAATCATAATAATAACAATAATAACAATAATATAAAAATAATCATAATAATAATAATTATTTCTACAAGTACATGTACAACGTATTTATTCAGAGCATTTCAAGCAACTTGGGTTAATTTTGTCCCCAGGATGCGACCCACGCCAGCCGTCTAACACCCCGGTCCCTACTTACTGCTAGGTGAACAGGGACATCATGTGTTTCCACCTGTACCGGGGAGCGAACCACAGACACTCACTGTGTGAGCTGAGTGCACTGCCAACCGAAAGTACCGTGGAGGTGGAAACTAAAGTCTCGACAGGCAGTGGACGAGATGTGTAGAGTGGGGCCAGCAGCAGCAGCACAACATGTCTCCGTCAGTTACACGCAAACAAACATGTCGCCACTGCTGTTGATAAATAAATGATGACTATAGAAGTACTAAATAGGTACATTAGGTCACTGGGTGACCGGTGGGCTCAATGTGAGTTATTCTTCTCTATTATGTGCAACAATATAAATTTTGATCAACAACATTTTACGGTAATATTCTTAAATAACGTTACATGTACCACTTTTTTGGTGAATATTAAATGAAAAAGACTTGATACTGAGAACCCGTCTCATTATACTGGTATTTTCTTATTTTCGTCGTGATGATGAAGGTGAGCTGATTGTAGACTGTAAATCCTCTTACTTGAAATCCAGAAGTATCAAAATAAATGCCAAAGTAAGCTTAAGGAAGCTTAATATGTAATGTGGAGTGTCACCGGCTGACGACTTTTGCAGTACAGACCAAATTGCAGTTATGTGAAGGAAGAAAGGAAGGTTGAAGTTAGGACTCCTAAGTACCGGAGCCGAGGATAAAAAGCGCTACAACCTAGAAAAAAAGCATCATCATACTCAGTACTCCTCGATAACGTACCTTTGTAATGATAAGCTTGGTGAGAAGAACAGCAACATAAGAAATGTTAGGACAGAAGCAACGGCAATATGCTGCCATACAAGAAAATTTTGGAGCCCCTTCATAACCTTAGGAAGTGGAAAGTTAAAAATGATAACCTTGGCTTCCACGGAAACAACCTCGCTTTGGTCAGTGCAAAAATTTAGCTTACTTATCATGGACTGTTTGAAAACACATTTAGCCAAGTTTACTGTAACGTAAGTTGTAGTGTTCCAGTCTCTGAAACAAGTTGCAAGTCATCGTCGGAGCCGCCCTGCGCATATTAAATGGAGTGACGAGACAGGTAACAAATCCATCATGTACACTGAAAGCTGATATTTCCTGAGCGAGCTCAGTTAGTGGCACCTGATAATCAAATCAGCTTATGAACAAAGCTCCCGACACACGATCATTGAAGTCATCACTGTTTGGGAGTAGGTATCCATCTTCTATGGTAACTGCAGCCATCTTAAAAGTGTCATCTGGTTTAGGTACATGGAGAAGCACAAGAACTCTTATTTCTTCCCTTATTGTTGTATGTTTAGTATGAGTCATCCTATAATGAGATACTTTCTAGGGGATACATACTGTCCAACCACATCATGTACTCTGAGAGTTCACCGTTGAGGAAGATTGCTGAGCAGAGATCTTCAAGTATCATTTCCTTAATGTCACCAGCCCCATCTGCATCAATCTTACAGTCAGGGGAACGCCTTCCTCCTGATCAAGAAAAAAATGGAAAAATAAATAAAGACTCGAGGTTTCATAATGAAGATTGTCTAATGGTTTTTAATTAAAATAAATAAAATTGGCCGTTGTTGGTTCTGGTACGGCGTTTGAGCCGGAGTATGTAAGACCCAGGATGGTTCTCTGATGTTGAAGAAATACGGTAGGTTATCCTGGGCGGATGGTATCAATCCGATGTTCTGGATTCTCCTGTACTTCTTGGTTGGAGCACCACAAGTAGGATGAAAAAGGCGAAGAGTAGTCGGACTATGTTACTTGGTCCGATAGACAAGTATCTTGCTCCCTTATCTGGCGTCTACCCTGGAGGACCGGGCCACCAGCAAAGCTGATAACAGAAAAAATGCTGGTTACCAAAAGTTAAGAAAGAAAAAGGGTGGTATACAAGGTCCAACTCATTACTGGTAACCAGGAAAATAAAAGAACAACGAACAGAAATACTCCTGGTAGATCACTTTACCTGATCAGGAGAAGAGTGAAGGTGAAGTGACTCTCCAAACTTCAACCCACACCAGGTAAGGTTAATACTACCAGGAGTAGAAATTAAAGGACATCAGACACCAAGAACTGGAGTTACGCCTCAGCCCGCTAGATGGAAGTGACGGTAGTAACTCGCTAATGGTTCCTGGCTGTCTGAACATCCCTAAACACCCAGTTATTTCCTACTTTTCCCTCACACTTACTTGGAAAATTATCCAGTGTTTGCAGTGTCACAGAATAATCTAAATGTACCTCTATACATGTAGAGACGTCAGGCAAACTGATGTGGTCTTCCTCTAACATAGAAAGTACAGTCGTAACAGGTAAAATGTTGATTAATATTTTACATTTATTAATATTTCTTCCTAGGAGTACATACTTGATAATTTATTTCACTTTGCTTTAGCAATGTATTCAGAGGACCATCATACATAGCAAGACCTGGTACTAATCTCTGAACCACCTGCTCTGCAAGAATGAGGGACAGCATACTTATCGTACTGCTTTTCAATTCTTGCTTGAGTAGCAACTGATTTTTTTCTGTTAGCTCTGTGGTGGTTTTTAAAGTCTGTTGCATTAGCTATGGTGAGATTCACAAAGATGGATTTGACTTACCAATCAATACCTCTTTTTATGCAGTGAACGGACCACGTAGGTAGTGTCCAAATATCTGCTAGAAAGGGCTGAACCTCAGGTTCAGCCCTTTCCAGGCCTCTGGAAAAATGCTCATCATGAAAGCCTGATGAAGTCTCTCAAGAGCACCTTGAGTTTGTAGATGATTACTTGTTATAAGAATAGACCTAATTCATAGATGGACTAAGCCTCATGAAAGATTTTAGTGATGTTAGATCCCTTATCCGACTGAATCTCTTATGGTAAACCAACATGTGAGAAAAATCTAATCAGTGCTCTGAAAATAAAACTTTCTGTATCAGTAAGAGTGAATGCGTATTTTTACCTTGCTTAGTTCTAGGTAGATGACCAGCGCAGTGTATAATCAGACGTGAAAGAGCTTCTCCATCAGCTAAAATAGGCATAAACAGAGCTGGTTGTGGAGAGTGACGAGGCCTGTTTGCTTGTAAATATTATGGAGTGGTACTTTAATCACTGATCCATCATAAGCTTCTAAGAGGATTTCTGTCTTTGCATGGAAGTTATCAGATATTGCTCTGTAACATCTATTGTAAGTGCACCCAGGTGCTTAGCTTCCTGCGAGCACGTCTGAAGGTTTAAAATACTTAACGTCTTTAGAGTCAGAATACTAATTACCTGGTGTATTTGTAGTTATATAGACAGATGACTATGTACTAAGGGATCAATGGATACTATAGTCCTCATAAAGATATATATACTTTACAAATTTAGATTATTCCAGGCTTCTTAGAAGTTTAAAATCCACCAGAAAAGACATTCTTCATTTATTACAAGGATTCCACCACACAGCTTCTGTGGAATGTGATATAATTAAGTCCAGCTCCTTGGATCAAGAGTCTCTCACCAGCAAAAAGGAAAGCAATGAAATAATATAAAATAATATACTATACGATTTCGAGATTGAACGTGGCAAAATAGCTTCTACGCACTCCAGTAAGAACACCAACCTTTTGAGGAGGATCCACCAATGTTGAAATCTTTAAGTCGATCAGAGATGGTTTTCATCAGTTATCACACTGAAGCATCATTATAATCATAACTAAGCGCTAAACTCACTAAGGTCATACAGCACACTGAAATAAAATATTGGACTGGCCATCGTCACATTGTCCACACGACACCCAAGCTTGCAAATAATGTTGTGAATGATGACTTAGATACAGTGCACGACACCCAGGTTTGCAAATAATGTTGTAAATGATGACCTAGATATAGTGCACAACACCCAGGCTTGCAAAAAGTTCTGTGAATAATGACCTAGATACAGTGCACGACACCCAGGCTTGCAAAAAGTTCTGTGAATGATGACCTAGATACAGTGCACGACACCCAGGTTTGCAAATAATGTTGTAAATGATGACCTAGATACAGTGCACGACACCCAGGCTTGCGAATAGTCCTGTGAATGATGACCTAGATACAGTGCACGACACCCAGGCTTGCAAATAATGTTGTGAATGATGACTTAGATACAGTGCACGACACCCAGGCTTCCAAATATTCTGTGAATGATGACCTAGATAGAGTGCACGACACCCAGGCTAGCAAATAGTTCTGTGAATGATGACCTAGATACAGTGCACTAACATATTTCTAAAGCAATAAACAATGATTAAGGAGAAAGAAGTGAGAAATAATGCTGAGAAAAGTTCCGAAAATTTCAAAAAGTTCTTTAAGCACGATTTTGTTTAAGTTTTCTTGATTTATTTGCCTTTTATATCAAATTATTTATAATCCAATAACAAAAGAATACTTATTTTTTATTTTTATTAGAAAATCGAATACGATGAAATTTATTAAAAAAATGGCAAACTGATACAAAAATCAAAACTAAAATAGTCACCATTCATATATACTGATGCCCAGGGTTTCAAGCCTATCATAAGGGGCATTATTTACTTATTACATGGGTAATAATTTATTTAATAAAACTGACAAACTGAAACTTACATAACTTAAAGTAAATGATAGCTTTCCTTAAAAAGAAAAAAAAATTAACGTTTAAAGTTTGGAGCCGATCAGAAATGTCATTCACCAGAAATTAATCTGATTCTAACGATTCCAATTTTTTAAAAGTTTTCTTAAATTTCAAATCTGCAACAATTAAGACTAAAATTAAGGGATATTATCCTTCTTATAGAATACGTCATTAATTTGTGAAGCTAAACATGAGAAGCATTCTCAAGTTATTATATATAAATAATTTTCACCATTTATTTAATAAAATTAGCAAATTATCACTTAAGGCTTGTATTAGTCTTGTTTTTCTGAAAACCACAGCGATTAAAATTTGAAGCCGATCAGAGGAGTCGTTTTAACGATTCCAAGTATTTTTTCTATCATGACTCACCAAACCGTAATAACACGATACAAACAAATCTCAGAACTGGTCGAGATTCGAATACAAAAAAATCGCATCACCATTGTTTTATCAGGAGCAAATCACCAAACATAGTGCCAATTAGAACGAAATTTCATTTTCAGTAATGTTTTTTTTCAGTTTTTTTTTTGGTTTATTTTATTGAAACTTACACAAAACAAAGGGAGTGAACACTTCTTAACGTACACCAAAAATGAAAGAAATCTGAAGAGAAAAAAGTTAAGGAAATTTGGGAGAAGCCTTCTCTTTAGGCCCATTTCTGTTCTCCTCAGACAAACACACACACTCAAGGATGAAGATCTTGGGGTGAGTATAATACCGAGCACATCTCCTGAGGCACACATCAATCAGATAACTGCTGCAGCATACGGGCGTCTGGCAAACCTAAGAATAGCTTTCTGATACCTCGGTAAGGAATCGTTCAAGACTCAGTACACCATATACGTCAGGCCCATACTGGAGTATGCAGCACCAGTTGGGAATCCACACCTGGTCAAGCACGTCAAGAAATTAGAGTAAGTGCAAAGGTTTGCAACAAGACTAGTTCCAGACTAGTTCCAGAACTATACCAACACAAACCACAATCCACACTTACAGCCCCCACCCTACAGTATGCTGTAGAACCTTACAGCACACTGCCATGTCCCCCACCCCCACATACCTCCCAGAATACAGTTTTGGAGAGGAAACTGAGGGTATGGTACACCAACGCTGATGGAATAACAAATAAGTGGGAGGAGTGGCACGTGAGAATCAAAGAGGCATCAGACATCATAGCTCTCACCGAAACCAAGCTCACAGAAACGATAACAGGTGCCATCTTTCCAACAGGATATCAGATCCTGAGGAAAGACGGAGGGAACAGAAGGGGTGGAGGAGTGGCACTGCTCATCAAAAACCAATGGGATTTTGATAAGCTGGAGAGAGGAGGCAAAGGAAAAGCAAGAGACTACATAATAGGAACACTTCAGTCTGGTGGTCTCAAGGTGGTAAGTGCAGTGATATATAAACCACCACAGAACAGCAGGAGGCCGAGGCAAGAGTATGATGAGAGTAACACAACGATGGGTGACACACTGGCTGAAGTGGCCAGAAGGGCTAATGGGAGCCCAGAAATGTGGGGGGCTAAGATGATGGAGGTTGTACTGGAAAATCTCATGTACCAACAAGTAAGGGACACTTCCAGAGAGAGAAGGGACATGACGATCCAGCACGACTGGACATATTATTCTCCTTAAGTAGTGCAGATATTGAGGATATCACATATGAAAGACCCCTCGGGGTCAATGACCACGTGATTCTGAGCTTCGAATACATAGTAGAGTTACAGGCGGACAAGGAAGCAGAAAGGGCAGGACAAATGAAGCCAAACTTCAAGAGAGGGGACCACACAGGCATGAAGAATTAGCTGCACGAGGTTCAGTGGGACAGGGCGCTGGCAGGCAAGTCAGTAAATGGGATGATGTGACAACAATATGCAAGGAAGCTGAGGGGAGGTTTGTACACAAGGATAACAGTAATAACGAGAAGGCCAGGATGAGCCCTTGGTTCACCCAAAGGTGTAGAGAGGCCAAAACCAAGTGTGCTGGACAATGGAAGAAGTATAGAAAGCAAAGAACCCAGGAGAATAAGGAGAGCAGTCGTAGAGCGAGAAACGAATATGCACGGGTAAGAAGGGAGGCCCAGTGACAATACGAAAATGACATAGCAGCGAAAGTCAAATCTGACCCGAAACTGTTGTACAGCCACGTCAGGAGGAAAACAACAGTCAAAGACCAGGTAATCAGACTGAGGAAGGAAGG
>NW_027195451.1:0-15000 GCF_038502225.1 Cherax quadricarinatus | reverse complement strand
GAGACTCTCTGACCGCGGGTTCTATCCCCGCCCGTGGTATGGTTTATAATACTTTATGTTTCTGAATTTCAGCCACGAGGTGCAGCTCATTATTAACAAAAAGTGGAAAAATAAACACAAATGCAGTTTAATGTGATCCTTCATTGACTACGTTTCGCCCACACAGTGGACTTTATCAAGTCACAAACGTACTCAATAAAAAATCACATAATACTGAATATGTATTTTTCCATTGTGTTGGTATTTAATAACTTTTCTCTCCATTAACGAAAAGTGTCGCTTTAACACCTTCTCATGAACGAGAGAGAGAGAGAGAGAGAGAGAGAGAGAGAGAGAGAGAGAGACAGGCAGACAGACAGAAACATACAGAGACAGACAGAGAGGGAGAGAGACAGACAGAAATGCTCATTAATTATAGTGGACCAAAGGAAAGTAAATTATACAAGCCTGGACTCATTACTGACCTGGTTGACAATCAAGTAGAAATATTAAGCCTCACAAGTCTCTCGTCCTAATATTTCATTTCTTGGATTCTTATTGAATGTAAACTCATTAATCTCATTACAACTGTATGTCATGTTGTAGAGATGGAAGATAACCAGTGTGATATCTGTTAAAAAATGAGAAACACCTGTACTTTCGATTACTGTCCAAAAGTTATTATCATTTCTTAAAACAATTCATACACTGCGCTGAATCCTTACTGCCATAAAGTACACAAAACTGAAGCGAACTATCGACAAAGGGAGGTAATGTGACAAATGAACTTATGAGCTAACAAAACTAGCTATTGTTGATGTAATAAGTCGTTCTCATTAGAAGAGGTCAGAGTGGGTGTCTAAACAGAGCCAGCCGGCAAATAGGAAGCTTATAGGCTCTGAAAAAGAGCTACTTGTTTTTGATGACTAGAACTAATAATAGCGGTACTAGATTGTCAAAGGAACCTGACAAGATGCAAAGAGAGGTGCCTAGATCTTCCTCATACGATAACTGTTTGTAAATCTTGAATGGCCAATACGCAGCCGTGCAAGAACAGTTTCCCAGACACGACAGTGATGAAAAGAAATCTACTGAGAACCATTTGTCGCCCGTAGACTTTGACCAACAAAGTTGCTATTGATACCTAGTGCTATTACGATAAATCCGGAATTCTGACCGTCTTTTGAAACCTCATACAGATAAATAAATTTTGGGCTGTGGAACATACAGAAGAGTCTACATAGTCATTGCAATGGACACCATAACCAGAAACCCAGCAAAGGAAGATATCATTATGATTACTGAAGAGGAACACAGCCACTGTTGAATAACAGAGTAATAATAGGATGCGAGGAGTCAACTTATGAACAACTTGAAAGTCAAACACTACGACAAACGGAGAAGTATTAAGAGAAGCAGTTTGGAAATACAAGTCTAATTAAGAAAGCTTTTCCCTATCACACTAACTTGAAAAATAGCTGCATATCCTTCGCCTTCAAAGGATTTATAGCCATCAGTGAACCCAGTGTTAGCACATGAGAGTAACTGAAAACTGGAAGGAAGAGAGTGCAAGTCTACACCAGTAATTCCAGACTAGAAATGGAAAGGATGAGAGACATACTTACTAATACTAAACCAAACTGCACTCTACTAATATATAATACTATACTATTGTAGTAATAGTCTATATAATTTTTTTATGGTATAGTACTAAGACAGTATAGTATTATACTATATTAAAGTCTAGCACTACTATGGTACAGTACTATAACACAGTAGTAAATAATACTATACTATACTATTGCACATGTCTTATCTTTGTACTAAACATCTCATATTTAACTTGCTACTGCCTTTAATGCTTCCAAAACCTAAGTCACCTGTGTATGTGCAGGAAGAAGCTTCACCTGTGTATGTGCATGAAGAAGCTTCACCTGTGTATGTGCATGAAGAAGCTTCACCTGTGTATGTGCATGAAGAAGCTTCGCACCACACAAAGTCTATCAACTATTTAGAAGTGTAACTGCTGCAAGTATCTAACTTATTTTTATCATGTTTCAGATCGTTCTGTTTTTTCTCGGTTTCGTACTTTTAACTGAATGGTTTCCTTATTCCAGTCTGTTAAACTGCTAAATATCTTGGCTTCCACTTTGACTGTAGAACCGTATGGAAATTATACATGACAGACCTGAAAGTGATGTATCTTAATAGACTGAATTTACAAAAAAAAATCCTAAGTTGCTTTGGGGGCGTCGATAGGCTAGTTCTTCGTCTCAACAGGCCCTTTAAAAGATAGAAAAATTATTATGGGAATGATGTGTAAGCAAAAGACGATAAATAAATAAAGGAGAAATGATATAGGGAGAATTAACAGCAGTTTGATGAACTTTGAATTGTTGGATAAAAGTTGATGGGTAGACTTCTGGATATACATGTTTTTAGAGGAGCAATGTATAGATCATTATTTTGTTGTAGCTACACTGAGAGTATATTGTAATAGATAGAAATTGTATATTAACGCAACAATAGTTACTTGCAATAGCACTATAGAAACACTCAAGAGTAGTGCAGTACAGTAACACAAAAAATACAGTTACACATGAGAACAGTACAGTAACATAATACAGCAACACAAGAAAAGTACAATAACATACAACAGAACAATACAGCAATACACAAGTACTGCACAAGAACATACAAGAACAATACAGTAAATTACGGGAACAGTAGCCCAACATTTTAGTACATAAAACAACAGTATTAGAGACATTAACAAAGAGTTAATGTCTCTAATTCCCGATACTTCTGTCTACTTGGAACAATTTAAAACCCTGAATGTGACATTCAGCAAGCATGTCTCGATTGTTCGCATTGAACCACGTCTCAGTTAAGGCAAATACATCAATGTTACCTACACTAGCAACTAGTCTCAAGTCGTCCATCTTATTCCTAGCAATACCACTATAGTGTAATATATATTTAAAGACCCTCCTTTCTCTTTACCATTCCTGCTCCTTTCTGTTATTCCACTAAACCTATTACTGTCCTTGTCACCTAGTGTCACTGGCTTTCCAATATCCACCTCATTTTGCCTATTACTAGTTCTCCTAGTACTCATATTACTACACTGCGACTTCACTGTTTTCCCGCCAAAACCCATACCACTAACTATTCCTAGTTTAAAGACCTAACAGCTCCCTCCACTGCGTTGGCCAGTGCTCCCACCCCACACCTAGATAAGTGAACCCCATCCCTGGCATACATGTCATTTCTGCCATAGAAGAGGTCCCAGTTGTCAATGAATGTTACTGCATTTTCCTTACAGTATTTGTCCAGCCAGCAATTGACACCAATTGCCCTGGACAACCATTCATTTCCAACTCGTCTCCTTGGCAAAATACCACATATGACAGGGTTCCCACCGTTCCTCCTAATTATCTCTATTGCTGACCTATACCAGCTAATCAGGTCCTCCTACTTCTGCCAACATCGTTGCCTCCAGCACTGAGACAGATAATAGGATTGCTCCCATTATCTCTCATGATGTCATCCAGACGGCTAACAATATCCTCCATCCCATCGTCCATGATGAAAGTTTTTCTTTCTCGGGCCACCCTGCCTTGGTGGGAATCGGCTGTTGTGTTAATAAAAAAATAATATATATTTTTTTTATTATTATTATCACACTGGCAGATTCCCACCAAGGCAGGGTGGCCCGAAAAAGAAAAACTTTCACCATCATTCACTCCATCACTGTCTTGCCAGAAGGGTGCTTTACACTATATAATATATATATATATATATATATATATATATATATATATATATATATATATATATATATATATATATATATATATATATATATATATATATATATATATAAACACTGATCTCTGGCTGAAGAAGACTCGAACCTACGAACCTTAGGACAAGGTACGC
Organism: Cherax quadricarinatus; assembly: GCF_038502225.1. Taxonomy (NCBI): domain Eukaryota; kingdom Metazoa; phylum Arthropoda; class Malacostraca; order Decapoda; family Parastacidae; genus Cherax; species Cherax quadricarinatus. Next base: position 11,079 of record NW_027195451.1, on the reverse strand, counting down.
AGTGCTTTACCAATCTACCCACACTGGACCAATACCTTGGCGTGTAGCATGAGCTACACGTTTGATCAGAGGCAGCCAGCTTTCAGGGAGAAGGCTTACAGCTTTTCATCTCATCCCCTGCATGCATCAGCCTTACTAGAGATTTGAACAATGCAAGGAATTCACGAGAGCATGCTACACGCCAAGGTATTGGTCCAGTGTGGGTAGATTGGTAAAGCACTGCGTACCTTGTCCTAAGGTTCGTAGGTTCGAGTCTCCTTCAACCAGAGATCAGTGTTTGTGTATATTTCGCATGCTCTCGCGAATTCCTTGCATATATATATATATATATATATATATATATATATATATATATATATATATATATATATATATATATATATATATATATATATATATATGAAATCACGACACAAGTGATTTTGGATCATTTACCAAACTGCGGGAGGCCAGAATTCGACACAACGAACAATGTCCTCCCTCCAGAGACTGCTGAGCCAGCAGTCCTTCAAAGATCACGCATCCAGCCAAGCTTTGCTGGATGCATTATCTTCGAGAATGATAGCTCTAGGCCTTTCGTGTTGCAATCAACACATCATCAGGAGCTTGCAAAATTGAAGAAAAGAGGAGGGTGTCCAGCAAATAAAGTTCCTAGAGGACACCCTCCTCTTTTCTGCATTTTGCAAGCTCCTGATGATGTGTTGATTGCAACACGAAAGGGCTAGAGCTATCATGGCTTGCTACATAATGGCTTGTTTTGGTATATACTGTATTTTCACTAACGTAGTGACGTCACACGTCTTTAAACCACAGGTGACATCACACAACATTATCTAAGACCCAGTTTTTTGGGTAAACATTTACCCAAAAATATTTCTTGCATATTATAAGTTAATTCAAGCATTATAGCTATCAAAACATTACCTAAGGTTAAATACATTTGTAACTCTACTAACATCTCTCATATATTTTTTCCAAATCTATAAATGCAGGGAAGAACATAAGAACATAAGAAAGGAGGAACACTGCAGTAGGCCTGGTGGCCCATACTGGACCAATAGGCCTACTGCTTTCCTTCATGTAAGTGTTTTTCACTTATGCGTTTCAGTGTTTATACATGATCAACATATTCCCTTCCCTTTCTAAATTCATACTTGTCTTTATCAAGTATATTGTCTTTTCCATCACTTTATCCACCATAATTCTGAGATGCACTTTACCTGGTATGGTCAACAGTTTTATTCCATTGTAATTAGTATATTTTTTAATATTTTTTTCTTTTTCTTCTTTTACAAACATTATGAAGAAAATCATGAACTCTTCCCGTAGTTTATTACAACTTGTCAGGTTTATCCAGTAAAAGATTCTTATATTTAAAATACTTGTCTCATTCATTTCTTTCATACTGACTGGCTAACTCTGCTGACAGCAGAATTAGTTACGTTGACAGCAGAGTCAGCCTTGCTGACAGCACAGTCAACCAGGCTGACAGCAAAGTCAGCCAGGCTTACAGCAGAATTAACCAGGCTGACAGCAAAGTCTGCAACGCTGACAGCAGATTCATCCAGGCTGACAGCAGAGTCAACCAGGCTGACAGTAAACTCAGACAGGCTGACAGCAAAGTCAGTCAGGCTGACGGCAAAGTCAGTCAGGCTGACAGCAGAGTTAGCCAGGCTGACATCAGAGTCTGCCAGACTGACAGCAGAGTCTGCCAGGCTGACAGCAGAGTCTGCCAGGCTGACAGCAGAGTCTGCCAGGCTGACAGCAGAGTCTGCCAGGCTGACAGCAAAGTCAGTCAGGCTGACAGCAAAGTCAGTCAGGCTGACAGCAGAGTTAGCCAGGCTGACAGCAGAGTCTGCCAGGCTGACAGCTGTACCACAGAACAGTGCACTTCTTGTGGATCATTATGTAGTTCATACAAGTTTTCTTCTGACGTTTACTTCTCCGTAACATCTACACATATACATCATTCCAAACAACACACTACGAACACACATATATACATACATGTGTACACGTTCTTATAAGTATATCTGCATCTTTGACACCATTGTTTAAATTAAATATTAATGCGTAAGTAGTATAAGAGAATTGGGAAAATTCTTGATTATGTAATTTCTGTTTTACTAAGAAAACGGAATGATAGTTACAATATTTTGATAACATTTTTGGGGAAAAGATGTGAATATGTGAAGAAGTGGCTAACTTGAGAGACTTGTGCTTAAGACAAAGAAGATATTCTTATAAATCATCTTAATAAATATGTGAAGAAGTAACTAACTTGAGACACTTATGGTTAAGACAAAGAAATTCTTATAAATTATCTTAATAAACATTTAGTATAATTAGAATTAATTATTAAATAATTCTCTCAGGATATCAACTTTATCCAGGGGTTCCAGCATTCTCCCCCACATTCTTACCACTGTTCCAGCATTACCATTAATGTCCCTAGATCTAGGCCAACAGTTTTTTAAGTTTTCTCAGAACCAAATGTAACTTGTCATCGTTTTTCCATTGCTGATATAACTGCAAACTGGTCACTGATGTAACTGAGAGCTGCTGGCACTGTCTGTCTACGTTAAGTAAATGTCAGAGTATGTTAGTATGTTAGGATTCTGGGATCTACCTACCTGGAGCCTACTTGGAGGTCGTTTCGAGGTCAACGTCCCCACTCCCCAGTCCTTGACCAGACCTTTCGGTGGATCACAGCCTAATCAGCCAGGCTTTTACTGTTGGTCTTGCGCAATCCATTGTAAAAACAGCAGCCTTGCTGATCGGGCACTGACTTTAGGTATTTATCCCGTTCCCTCTTGAAGTCAGCCAGAGGTCTTTTCTGTATGGCGGATGTTGAGCAACCATGTGTCTCGGACACTTATTGTGCTTATGTCTTAGTGTACTCATGGCGCACCTTCTTTTCCCTGGAAACATGTTGCACCGTCTGCCAAATCTTATGTTTTCGTAGGAAGTGATTTCTGTGAGCAGATTTGGTACCAACCCCTCTAGGACTTTCCAGGTGTAGATTATGATGTTCCTTTCTTGCCTGAGTTCCGGAGTGTACGGGTCAATAGCCTTCAAACGTTCCCAGTATTTAAGGTGCTTGACTGAACTAATACAAAGAGTGAAGATTTTCAGTACATTCTCTAGATATGCGATTTCACCTGCCTTGAATGGGGGTGTTAATGTAGAGCAGTTGTCCAGGACAGACTTAGAAATGGTCATCACTGGTATGACATCCCCTGCTTTCAAAGTTCTTATTATGCATTCTATCATTTTCTTCACATTACTTTGTAACTCTATTGAGTGGTTAGAGTTTTTAGTATACTCCGTTCCAGCTATTATTTCCTCACGTTTTCTATAACGAAGTAACTAAGATTTGTCCTCCTTGAGCATTATATTGTTTTCCGTGGCCCATTAGAAAATTTGGTTTATATCCACTTGGAGATTTACCTTCTCCTCAGTGGATGATACTCTCTACAAAAGAAGGCACGGTGTTATGGTTTATATATCTGTCTATGTCTGAAATGAGGATGAGGAACAAGAGGGAACGAGTACTGTGCTTTGTGGAACAGATCTTTTCACTGGACAGCCTTCTAATGGTTAGAAAGTTGAAGACCCATCTGCCCACAGGGACTGTATTTGTGTTATGCGAAAGCAATCACTTGGTTATTAACGTCTCCTTGGAAACAGCATTCCAAATGAAGGCGGCGAGCTCCGAGCAATGGGCCAGCAAGTTTCCTCTTTCCCACAGCTAGGTTGTTCGTGTTGATTCTTCAGCTCTGTCCATTGTTATCTTCAGTGTGGTAAAGACAGCCTTGTGGCTAGATGCTTCAACATAGCCGATAGGTTTGCCTTCAGATACATGACTCACTACGGGGTTCAGAAAGGAGCCAGAGATGTAAGTAGAGAAGTCGACAAGGTTTTCATGTCAAACACCGCAGAGTTCATTAAAATCCCTGTTTAAGATGTTGGTTGAGGTAACCAACAATTATAATATGTTGACACTTATATTGAAGCAGAAGGGAGTCCACTTTTTCCCATTAGAAAGTTGATGGAGTCTACATGCGGCCGCTGAGGCCTGTTTATTGCACATGCTAGTACACATGTAATAGTGCTTACGCATAGCTTGAACATCATTTCTAGGTGATTAGGGGTGGTAACATCAATGGACTTGCCATGTACACTTTTAGAAAAGCACAAAACAACACCTCCTCCTTGTCCTTGCCTGTGTCTTCTCATCCATGATATTAGAAAAATTATACGGAGAACTGTCGTCCAGTAATGTGTCAACAACGGCTATCATGTCTGGGCGATGAGTGTTCACGAAACTACGTGAACTCACCAGCATTAGTAACGAAGCCTCTGTTGATGGTGGACAGGATAGTGAAGACTGGCTCTATATGATTGTTTTCAGCTTTAGTAAATACGTGTGTAGCTGTCTGTCCTTGAGACAAACAGGGGCTGTCACTGGGACTTAGCTCTGTGGTCTTACAATCTAAATGAGGCCAAACCAAAGATATATAAAATTGAAGAATAACCTGAGGACTTCGGAGTTTAGGAGTTAGGAGTTCTGGTTAACAGTAAACTGAAACCAAGATAACAGTGTATAAGTGTTCGCAATACTGCCTAGGATTTTGTTCACTCTATTGCGAACACTTATACACTGTTGTCTTGGTTTCAGATTACTGCTAACCAGAACTCTTAAAATCCTTTTCGCAATCAATAATATTAAGATCTATATTACTTTGTTTATATGTGGCATGGTTATTTTCCTGTCCAACAGTTAGAACTTTGCATTTGTCTATATTAAACTGCATCTGTCACTTCTCCGACCACTGCATCAGTCTATTTAAATCATCCTGGAGTTCTCTAACGTCCTCGTCAGAATGAATTGGACGGCACAAGCGGCGTCCCCTGTGGGACGCCGCTTGTGACGTACCCCCCATGCTGATTTCTCCCAATTTATGCAAACTCTCTGCTGCCTATTAGTCAACCATGCCTTTACCCAGGAAAAAAATTCTCCTCCTATTCCGTGTGCCTTAAGTTTCCTCAATAGCCTCTGATATGGAACTCTATCGAAAGCCGTACTGAAGTCCATATACACAATAACATATTTAATACCATGATCTACCTCCTCAAATACCTTAATGAAAAAGGTTAGTAAATTCGTAAGGCAGGAACGCCCGGATGAAAAACGGTGTTGAGATTCATTAATCATTTTATGCCTTTAAAGATGGCTACGAATTGCTTCGGCAATTACTGATTCCATAAATTTTACCACTATGGAGGTAAGGCTTATTGGTCTATAGTTCGAAGCTAAGGACCTGTCACCTGCCTTGTAAATAGGTATTACATTTGCCATTTTCCACTTATCTGGTACTATGCCAGTTTGTAGTGATATGTTGAAAAGATTAGCCAAAGGTTTGCTGAGTTCCTCTTTACATTCCTTTAAAACCCTTGCAAACAATTCATCAGGACCTGAGGACCATGACACTAGTTATCCAAATAGTGTATTGTTTATTATCGTCCTGTTCTACATAATTTATTATTTCTGGAATTTCCCAAGTATCTTCTTGAGTAAAAACTGAGAGGAAGTAAGTATTGAATATTTCACACATTTCCTTATCACTCTCAGTGATCTGACCAGAGTTACTCTTAAGTAGGCCTATCTTGTCCCTAATCTTACTTCTGTATACCTGAAAGAACCCTTTTGGGTTAGTCTTCGAATCTCTTGCGACCTTAGCCTCATAATCCCTTTTTGCTTTTCTTATTCCTTTTTTTTATTTATCTCTTTAATTGAATATACTGAGTTATTTAACTGCACATCCCATCTTTTGATAAGCCTGTATATACCTCTCTTTTGACCAACGAGATGTTTCAATCTATTGTTCATCCTTTTGGGATCATTTTTGTTAGATCTAATTTCCCTTCTTGGAACAAAAGTTGTCTGGGCAGCTAGAACTATGCTCTGAAAAACGTCATATTGGCAACCAAGATCACCTACCTGACCCATAGTCAGGTCATCTCAATTTAGCCCAACCAGGTAATTTCTCAGTGCCATGAAATCAGCCAAGCGAAAGTCTGGGCCAGAGACTTGATTACAGTTATCTGGGAAATTCCATGATATATTGAAACTAAGTGATTTGTAATCACTTTCCCCAAGCTCATCATTAACCTCAAGTTTATTAATTAGCAGGTTGTTTCCTCTAGTTGGTTCTGTTACAAACTGTTTTAAAAGGCAATCCTGAACCGTATCAAGAAAATCACTAGACTCAAGATTTCTTGTCACAATATTTCAATCAATTTGTCTAAAGTTAAAATCTCCCATTAGCACAACATTTTCGTATCTAGATGCCTCATGAATTTCATCCTATAGCAGCTTACTGCACTCTCTATCAAGGTTTGGGGGCCTATAAATCACACCCAAAATTAACTTTTCACGACCCTCGAGAAACTGTAGCCAAACAGATTCTGTGCGCGATGTTTCTAATCTTATAACTTGTCTAACAAAATTTAAATTATCTCTGACATACATCGCCACTCCATCACCCTTCCTGTTGACCCTATCAGTGTGGAATAGTTTATAGCCCTGTATGTTGCATTCAGAAGGCATTTCTCTATCTTTCAAGTTGAACCAGGTCTCTGTTATAACAATAATATCTATATTACCTTCATTTCTTAGACTCCTACTATTTGTGGTAAACCTTATGGGAGCTAGTTACTCGTTGCCCTCTACTGTCTCTCTTTGTTTGTTGATCAATTGATTTGCCTTTACTAGCAACTTTATTTTGAATATTGTCTTTTAAACATATCCCTGAGGTATCCTGGCTACATCTGCAGTTTTTAACCCTAGTACTGCAGCCTGACAGTTTCTCACAAACACCCATACCTCTATAATCTATTAGTTTAAAGTCCTAGACATGTCACCAATAACCCCCTCAATCGAACTGGCTAATGCAACCACTCCAACCCCAGAGAGATGAACCCCGTCCCTTGCATACATATAACTTTTGCCGTTGAATATGTCCCAGTTTTCAATGAATGGGATTGCAAGTTCCTTGCAGTACGTGTCTAACCAGCAATTTATACCAATTGCACTAGACATCCATTCATTGTCCACTCCCCTTCTAGGCAAGATGCTACATATGATTAAACCTGACTATATCTATGGCTGACCTGTACTTTTCCTGCAGCTCCTATCCCCTGCCCTTCCCGATGTCATTTCCACCAACATTAAGACAGATAATGGGCTTGTTCCCATTACCTGACATAATATTATGCAACCTGCTGACTATGTCACCAACACCAGCTCCTGGGAGAATCTCCCACAATTAGAATATTCTTACCTTGTTAAGCAGGGGAGTCAGTGGTACCTTCAACCTCGCTAACCACTGAAGTACACTCGTCCTGGAGAACAGAAAATTGATTTTCTACCTTCACATTTTCTCTATTAACCTTTCTTATCTTGCCTCTTTCTGAACTGTGAACCACTTGCCACTTAAAGCGGCTGCCACTCTCCAAATCACTACTGGTAATTTTTTCCTCCTCACCAACTACAACTATCTCACACTGATTCCCAAACCCATCTAGAAGAAGCTTCGGCCTCCTATTTTCCTCCTGAAGAAGTGTAACCTCCTTCTTCAACACTTTAACGTGAGATTCTAAAGCATTTCATCAAGCCATGGTGATAGGTAACACCCCTCGCTAAATCCAAGACAGCTTAGGACTACTCTTTGTTTTGCTGCTGCACTGAAGGCTGCATTTCCTCCCCAGAGTGGGAGTTTGTTGATTCCAGTGAGTGTTCCTCTTTTGAACCATACATTTGAAATGGAAAGTATAGTATGTGTTTCCCTATCTCCAACATGGAATTGTCGAACTGAACCTAGGTTATTTAGGAAGTATTCAGGTGATGTTGCATTTGTGTTCAGTGTTGCTTGGGGTGGATTTGAAATTACTTTGTTAGTTGAGATGTCTGCAAAAGTTATTTGGTCAAACGTACGGTTTGTGTTAAAGGCTATTTCCATATAAGCTGTTAAGTTAAATGATATTTTTTCAACAGCTTTTTCACTTTCTTTTACAAGTTCATGCCATAAAGGAATCATAGAGTGAAAGGTAACTCCTGCTTTGTGTTTTATAGCCATATTTGTTAGTCAATGAAGCAAATTGTCATCATCTTGCAATATCCTGTGCTTTACCCTCTGCACCTACACATACTGTATAGAATTCTAGGGAATCTAAGTGTAAGAAGTAGCATTGTTTTGAGTCAGCTAGGGATGATATCTGCCCTGGCTTCGTCTCTGTAGATGCCTTCCTCTCCCACTACATTGTAAAATGCTCCAAACTTCAGAACACCCGTGACTTAACCTGAATCCTCATTTTTTCTTCTTCTTTTTCTTCTTCCTCTTCCCCTTTCCTCTCTCCTTTTCTCCTCTGGGTTGTCTTTCTCTCTCCTGTCTCGTGTTTCTGTTCCTTCTTTATTTTATTTCACCACTTCCCCTTTCACGCACCTCGGTGCGCTTGCTCTCCCTCTGTGGGTTTCTAGCTCTCTTGCAGTGCTTCCCTTCCTTTGTATTTGACTGGCTCGTCTTCCTTATTTCCCACTTCTACCACTACCACTACCACTACTACTACCTCTTCTTCTTCTACTACAACTACTGATGAAATTAGACACATGTGCGGCGTCTGGTTGTCTTTGTTGTGGACGTTTCGCCATCCAGTAGCTGGCTGGATGGCGAAACGTCTACGGTGGGGATGCCCGGGTGTTGTGCATGTGTCATTTCATCCTGTCGGTATTATATACAATTCTTGTACTACTACTACTACTACTTCTACCACTACTACTACCTCCACCTCTTCCTGCCTATATATAGCCGTTCTGCTCCTCCTCTGTTAGTGTGACTTTGTCAATGGTCCAAGTCGGACCGAAACGTCGTCGTAAGCTTCTGTCTTTTATGTGCGGGTTATTTGTGTATCGTTCCAGTCACGGTATTGTGCCTTTTTGTTATTTAGGGATGATATCTTTGACGAATTTGAAGTCTAAAAGATCCAGGGGAAAATTTCACTGATGTGTTAATGTAACTGTCTCCTTCTCCAGAACATTCTGCTTCCAACTGTTCATCTACTTTTCTTTTTTACGTGGTATTCCTGTCGAATTTGCCGTCTTCCTTTATTGTTTTAATGTATGTAGATATATCTTTATTATATTCTTCATACAGTGCTAGGAAGTTGTTTACTGTAATGTTACCTGGTGGAGGGTCAAGTATAATGTTACCTGGTGGAGGGTCAAGTATAATGTTACCTGGTGGAGGGTCAAGTATAATGTTACCTGGTGGAGGGTCAAGCATAATGTTACCTGGTGGAGGGTCAAGCGTGCACTGGTGTTGCTTTCTCTAACTCATTCATTTTATCTCTTTTTTGAATCTAAATATTTTTGTTCTTGCATCATAACTTCTGACGGTTGTTCTCATGGTGTCGCTGTTCCCATCTTGTCTCTATCTATTTTTCACTATCTGCTTTGGGTTCCGCTCTTATTATCTTACATAGATTGTTATAACCTTCTTGTTGAGGTATATCAGCTCATATAGACAAGAACTGAGATGACACTGTGATCTGTTTATGTCAGAAAACTGTGTGTATGGTCATCATAAAACGTCAGTTAGATTATGTGAAGCAGCAATTCCCAGAAGCGAGGTGTTATATTCCACATACATGTTCTGTACTTTTCTGGGGTTCTTATGTATCACTGTACTGTTATTGTTACTCTGCTTTCTCCTGTGTTTTTCTTGCGCTTTTCCATACAGTTTTGGAACAGTTTTATAAGTTAATGTGCTGTTCTTACGTGTTACTGTATCATATTATAAGTGTCACTTTTATATTGCTGTAATGTTCATGTATGTTTTTTTCTACTCCACCTCCCACAGCGACGTCTCCCACACTGACATTCAGGTCTCCCATGACAATATTAATACAAAATAACACTATCCTCAGATCAAATAAAAAAACTTGAGAAAAATGATTTTGGCAGCTGATCCTGCAACCTGGCAAGTCTGCCACATTGTTGATCCTGCAACCTGGCAAGTCTGCCACATTGTTGATCCTGCAACCTGGCAAGTCTGCCACATTGTTGATCCTGCAACCTGGCAAGTCTGCCACATTGATGATCCTGCACTCTGGCATATCCATGACATTGTTGATCTTGCAACCTGCAAGTCCACCACATTGTTGATCCTGCAACCTGGCAAGTCTGCAACATTGTTGATCCTGCAGTCTGGCATATCCATCACATTGCTGATCCTGCAACCTGGCAAGTCCACCACATTGTTGATCCTGCAACCTGGCAAGTCTGCCACATTGTTGATCCTGCAACCTGGCAAGTCTGCCACATTGTTGATCCTGCAACCTGGCAAGTCTGCCACATTGTTGATCCTGCAACCTGGCAAGTCTGCCACATTGTTGATCCTGCAACCTGGCAAGTCTGCCACATTGGTGATCCTGCAACCTGGCAAGTCTGCCACATTGTTGATCCTGAAATATTGCAAGTGTGCCACATTGTTGATCCTGCAACCTGGCAAGTCTGCCACATTGTTGATCCTGTAATATTGCAAGTCTGCCACATTACTTATCCTGCATCCTGGTAAGTCCGTCGCAATGTTCATCCTGCAATCTGGCAAATCTGCCACATTGTTGATCCTGCAACCTGGCAAGTCTGCCACATTGATGATCCTGCACTCTGGCATATCCATGACATTGTTGATCTTGCAACCTGGCAAGTCCACCACATTGTTGATCCTGCAACCTGGCAAGTCTGCCACATTGTTGATCCTGCAGTCTGGCATATCCATCACATTGCTGATCCTGCAACCTGGCAAGTCCACCACATTGTTGATCCTGCAACCTGGCAAGTCCACCACATTGTTGATCCTGCATCCTGGAAAGTCCGTCGCAATGTCGATCCTGCAACCTGGCAAGTCTGCCACATTGTTGATCCTGTAATATTGCAAGTCTGCCACATTGCTTATCCTGCATCCTGGTAAGTCAGTCGCAATGTTGATCCTGCAACCTGGCAAGTCTGCCACATTG
>NW_027195450.1:167500-185993 GCF_038502225.1 Cherax quadricarinatus | reverse complement strand
TGCTGTTTCTGGTATTTGTGAACGACATGACGGAAGGAATAGACTCTGAAGTGTCCCTGTTTGCAGATGACGTGAAGTTGATGAGAAGAATTCACTCGATCGAAGACCAGGCAGAACTACAAAGGGATCTGGACAGACTGCAGACCTGGTCCAGCAATTGGCTCCTGGAGTTCAATCCCACCAAGTGCAAAGTCATGAAGATTGGGGAAGGGCAAAGAAGGCCGCAGACGGAGTACAGTCTAGGGGGTCAGAGACTACAAACCTCACTCAAGGAAAAAGATCTTGGGGTGAGTATAACACCAGGCACATCTCCTGAAGCGCACATCAACCAAATAACTGCTGCAGCATATGGGCGCCTAGCAAACCTCAGAACAGCATTCCGACATCTTAATAAGGAATCATTCAGGACCCTGTACACCGTGTACGTTAGGCCCATATTGGAGTATGCGGCACCAGTTTGGAACCCACACCTAGCCAAGCACGTGAAGAAACTAGAGAAAGTGCAAAGGTTTGCAACAAGACTAGTCCCAGAGCTAAGAGGTATGTCCTACGAGGAGAGGTTAAGGGAAATCAACCTGACGACACTGGAGGACAGGAGAGATAGGGGGGACATGATAACGACATACAAAATACTGAGAGGAATTGACAAGGTGGACAAAGACAGGATGTTCCAGAGATTGGACACAGTAACAAGGGGACACAGTTGGAAGTTGAAGACACAGATGAATCACAGGGATGTTAGGAAGTATTTCTTCAGCCACAGAGTAGTCAGTAAGTGGAATAGTTTGGGAAGCGATGTAGTGGAGGCAGGATCCATACATAGCTTTAAGCAGAGGTATGATAAAGCTCACGGCTCAGGGAGAGTGACCTAGTAGCGATCAGTGAAGAGGCGGGGCCAGGAGCTCGGACTCGACCCCCGCAACCTCAACTAGGTGAGTACAACTAGGTGAGTACAACTAGGTGAGTACTACACCAAACACACTACACCAAACACACACTACACCAAACACACACTACACCAAACACACACTACACCAAACACACTACACCACACACACTACACCAAACACACACTACACCAAACACACACTACACCAAACACACACTACACCAAACACACTACACCACACACACAAACCCACATGGGGCCAAAACAAAGACAGGGAGCACTCTAGGACAGAAAGAGAGGTTGGAAGACATTGAAGGAACTAGGACATGTGCAAGGACCTTACCAGATACCTGTGGGGGCCAGGAGCAGGTGAGCAGGAAGGACAAACCAAGAAGCATAGGGGCCATAACTAGGGAAGGGACTGAAGGAAGGAACACTCCACGGGAAGGAACTAAAACACATCAGAGGATGCAATGGGAGTCACAGTGGGAGGTGGAAAGGGAGAGATCCGTGTTTGTCTATGGGCTAGACGAAGCTAAAGGGGAAACTTATGATGAAAGAAAGCAGGAGGAGAAAAAAGCGATTGAAGACATCATGAAGGTGATAGGCGAGGGGGACATGACCCAGGTGGCAAATTTTCGGAGAATTGGGTGGTTCACAAAGAAAAGGAATCGGCCTCTCAAAGTAATTTTCAAGGCAGAATCAACCCGAACCATGATCCTGCAGGAGAAAGCACGGCTGAGAGGCAAGCAGGAGTTCCGGAGTGTGTACCTCGACCGAGACAGAACACAGGACGAAAGGAAGACAATGAAAGAGAGAGTTCAAAAACGAAAGGAGAAATGGGAGGAAATGAAAAAGGAGAGCAGAATAACCCAGGATCAAATGGAAGGACAAGCGCACCCCCCAGAAACACCTGCAGAAGGACTCCAGCCACGACACCCCCAAGGCAACTGAACAATCCAAACCAACCATCACACACCGATCCCTCTGTTTCCACCCCCCGCACCACAGTTACAGTATTAGAACAGAAGTTGAAGGTTTGGTACACAAATGCAGATGGATTAACGAATAAACATGAGGAATGGCAAGAAAGAATCAATGAGAAGTCCCCAGACATCATAGCAGTTACAGAAACAAAACTCATGGAGACAATAACAGATGCAATCTTCCCACCAGGATACCACATCATGAGGAAAGATAGAAGGGGCAGGGGGGGAGGTGGGGTTGCTCTGCTCGTAAAAAACAGATGGAAATTCGAGAAAATGGAAGGCATAGATGAGACGGGAGAAAGAGACTACATAGCAGGTACACTTCAGTCTGGGGAACACAAAGTGGTCATTGCAGTGATGTATAATCCACCACAGAACTGCAGGAGGCCAAGAGAGGAATATGAAGAGAGCAACAGAGCAATGGTGGACACACTTGCTGAGGTGGCAAGAAGAGCTCACTCCAGCAGAGCAAAGTTGCTGGTTATGGGGGATTTCAACCACAGGGAGATTGACTGGGAAAACCTGGAGCCACATGGGGGTCCCGAAACATGGAGAGCCAGGATGTTGGACGTGTTGCTGGAAAACCTCATGCACCAACATGTTAAGGACACTACCAGAGTGAGAGGGGAGGATGAACCAGCAAGATTGGACCTTGTGTTCACCCTGGGCAGCTCAGACATTGAGGACATCAAGTATGAGAGTCCCCTAGGAGCTAGCGACCACGTGGTTCTGTGCTTTGAATACATAGTAGAGCTGCAAGTGGAGAGAATAACAGGAGAAGAATGGGAAAAGCCTGACTATAAAAGAGGGGACTACATAGGGTTGAAGAACTTCCTGCGGGAGGTCCAGTGGGACAGAGAACTGGCAGGAAAGCCAGTAAATGAAATGATGGAATATGTAGCAACAGAATGCAAGGAGGCAGTGGAAAGGTTCATTCCCAAGGGCAACAGTAACAACGGGAAGACCAGAACAAGCCCCTGGTTTACCCGACGGTGTAAGGAGGCAAAAACAAAGTGCAATAGAGAATGGAAAAAGTACAGAAGGCAGAGAACACACGAAAATAGGGAGATCAGTCGCAGAGCCAGGAATGAGTACGCACAGGTAAGGAGGGAGGCCCAGCGACAGTATGAAAATGACATAGCATCGAGAATCAAGACTGACCCGAAACTGTTGTATAGCCACATCAGGAGGAAGACAACAGTCAAAGACCAGGTGATCAGATTAAAGACAGAAGGTGGAGAACTCACAAGAAATGATCAGGAGGTATGTGAGGAGCTGAACAGGAGATTTAAGGAAGTTTTTACAGTAGAGACAGGAAGGGCTGTGGGAAGACAGAACAGAAGGGAACATCAAGAGGGAATATACCAACAAGTGTTGGATGACATACGATCAACTGAGGAGGAGGTGAAGAAGCTCTTAAGTGACCTTGACACCTCAAAGGCGATGGGACCGGACAACATCTCCCCATGGGTCCTTAGAGAAGGAGCAGAGATGCTGTGCGTGCCTCTAACCACAATCTTCAACACATCCCTTGAAACTGGGCAACTACCTGAGAAATGGAAGACAGCTAATGTAGTCCCCATATTTAAGAAAGGAAACAGAAACGAGGCACTAAACTACAGACCTGTGTCTCTGACATGTATTGTGTGCAAAGTCATGGAGAAGATTATCAGGAGGAGAGTGGTGGAACACCTGGAAAGGAACAAGATTATAAATGAAAACCAGCATGGGTTCATGGAAGGCAAATCTTGTATCACAAACCTCCTGGAGTTTTATGACAAGGTAACAGAAGTAAGACACGAGAGAGAGGGGTGGGTAGATTGCGTTTTCCTGGACTGCAGGAAGGCCTTTGACACAGTTCCCCACAAGAGATTAGTGCAGAAGCTGGAGGATCAGGCACACGTAAAAGGAAGGGCACTGCAATGGATAAGGGAATACCTGACAGGGAGGCAGCAACTAGTCATGGTACGTGAAGAGGTATCACAGTGGGCGCCTGTTACGAGCGGGGTCCCACAGGGGTCAGTTCTAGGACCAGTGCTATTTTTGATATATGTGAACGACATGATGGAAGGAATAGACTCTGAAGTGTCCCTGTTCGCAGATGACGTGAAGTTGATGAGAAGAATTAAATCGGACGAGGATGAGGCAGGACTGCAAAGAGACCTGGAAAGCCTGGACATGTCCAGTAACTGGCTTCTCGAATTCAATCCAGCCAAATGCAAAGTCATGAAGATTGGGGAGGGGCAAATAAGACCGCAGACAGAGTATAAGCTAGGTGGGCAAAGACTACAGACCTCACTCAGGGAGAAAGACCTTGGGGTGACCATAACACCGAGCATGTCACCGGAGGCACACATCAACCAAATAACTGCTGCAGCATACGGGCGCCTGGCAAACCTGAGAATAGCGTTCCGATACCTTAATAAGGAATCGTTCAAGACACTGTACACTGTGTATGTTAGGCCCATACTGGAGTATGCAGCACCAGTCTGGAACCCACACCTGGTCAAGCACGTCAAGAAACTAGAGAAAGTACAAAGGTTTGCAACAAGGCTAGTCCCAGAGCTCAAGGGAATGTCGTACGAGGAAAGGTTGAGGGAGATCGGACTGACGACACTGGAGGACAGAAGGGTCAGGGGAGACATGATAACGACATACAAGATACTACGGGGAATAGACAAGGTGGACAGAGATAGGATGTTCCAGAGAGGGGACACAGGGACAAGGGGTCACAACTGGAAGCTGAAGACTCAGACGAGTCACAGGGACGTTAGGAAGTATTTCTTCAGTCATAGAGTTGTCAGCAAGTGGAATAGCCTAGCAAGTGAAGTAGTGGAGGCAGGAGCCATACATAGTTTTAAGAAGAGGTATGACAAAGCTCAGGAAGCAGAAAGGGAGAGGACCTAGTAGCGATCAGTGAAGAGGCGGGGGCCAGGAGCTGAGTCTCGACCCCTGCAACCACAATTAGGTGAGTACAATTAGGTGAGTATACATACAAACACTACGTCACATACACTCATACATACACACACATACAGACACTACGTCACATACACACATACAGACACTACGTCACATACATACAAACACTCCGTCACATACACACATACAAACACTACGTCACATACACACATACAGACACTACGTCACATACACACATACAGACACTACGTCACATACACACATACAGACACTACGTCACATACACACATACAGACACTACGTCACATACACACATACAGACACTACGTCACATACACACATACAGACACTACGTCACATACACACATACAGACACTACGTCACATACACACATACAGACACTACGTCACATACACACATACAGACACTACGTCACATACACACATACAGACACTACGTCACATACACACATACAGACACTACGTCACATACACACATACATACACACACATACACATCAAGTATGAACGACAGCAGAAATATGGACCAGTAAATTCAGGTCACTCAACCGGGATTTACCTGACGCCATATTGTGTCGCGTCTGGGATTATCTGGTCGTTACGCGACAATGTGAGAGATTGTGAGTGTTTGTGAGTGTGAGGGAGTGTGAGAGAGTGATTGTGTGAGAGAGTGATTGTCTGAGTGAGAGAGTGATTGTCAGTGTGAGAGAGTGATTGTCAGAGTGAGAGAGTGATTGTCAGTGTGAGAGAGTAATTGTGAGTGTGTGAGAGTGATTGTGAGTGTTTGTGAGTGTGAGGGAGTGTGAGAGAGTGATTGTCAGAGTGAGAGAGTGATTGTGAGTGTGAGAGAGTGATTGTCAGTGTGTGAGAGTGATTGTGAGTGTTTGTGAGTGTGAGGGAGTGTGAGAGAGTGATTGTGAGTGTGAGAGAGTGATTGTCAGAGTGAGAGAGTGATTGTGAGTGTGAGAGAGTGATTGTCAGTGTGAGAGAGTGATTGTCAGTGTGAGAGAGTGATTGTCAGAGAGAGTGATTGTGAGTGTGAGAGAGTGATTGTGAGTGTGAGAGAGTGATTGTCAGTGTGAGAGAGTGATTGTGAGTGTGAGAGAGTGATTGTGAGTGTGTGAGAGTGATTGTGAGTGTGTGAGAGTGATTGCGAGTGTGTGAGAGTGATTGTCAGTGTGAGAGAGTGATTGTCAGAGTGAGAGAGTGATTGTGAGTGTGAGAGAGTGAGTGTGAGTGTGTGAGAGTGATTGTGAGTGTGTGAGAGTGATTGTCAGAGTGAGAGAGTGATTGTCAGAGTGAGAGAGTGATTGTGAGTGTGAGAGAGTGATTGTCAGAGTGAGAGAGTGATTGTGAGTGTGAGAGAGTGATTGTGAGTGTGTGAGAGTGATTGTCAGTGTGTGAGAGTGATTGTGAGTGTGAGAGAGTGATTGTGAGTGTGTGAGAGTGATTGTGAGTGTGTGAGAGTGATTGTGAGTGTGTGAGAGTGATTGTGAGTGTGTGAGAGTGATTGTGAGTGTGTGAGAGTGATTGTGAGTGTGTGAGAGTGATTGTGAGTGTGTGAGAGTGATTGTCAGTGTGAGAGAGTGATTGTCAGTGTGTGAGAGTGATTGTGAGTGTGTGAGAGTGATTGTGAGTGTGTGAGAGTGATTGTGAGTGTGTGAGAGTGATTGTCAGTGTGTGAGAGTGATTGTGAGTGTGTGAGAGTGATTGTCAGTGTGTGAGAGTGATTGTCAGTGTGAGAGAGTGATTGTCAGTGTGTGAGAGTGATTGTCAGTGTGTGAGAGTGATTGTGAGTGTGTGAGATTGATTGTCAGTGTGAGAGAGTGATTGTCAGTGTGTGAGAGTGATTGTCAGTGTGTGAGAGTGATTGTGAGTGTGTGAGAGTGATTGTCAGTGTGAGAGAGTGATTGTCAGTGTGTGAGAGTGATTGTGAGTGTGTCAGAGTGATTGTGAGTGTGTGAGAGTGATTGTCAGTGTGTGAGAGTGATTGTGAGTGTGTGAGAGTGATTGTCAGTGTGAGAGAGTGATTGTCAGTGTGTGAGAGTGATTGTGAGTGTGTGAGAGTGATTGTGAGTGTGTGAGAGTGATTGTGAGTGTGTGAGAGTGATTGTCAGTGTGAGAGAGTGATTGTCAGTGTGTGAGAGTGATTGTGAGTGTGTGAGAGTGATTGTGAGTGTGTGAGAGTGATTGTGAGTGTGTGAGAGTGATTGTCAGTGTGTGAGAGTGATTGTGAGTGTGAGGGAGTGTGAGAGAGTGATTGTCAGTGTGAGAGAGTGATTGTGAGTGTGAGAGAGTGATTGTGAGTGTGTGAGAGTGATTGTGAGTGTGTGAGAGTGATTGTGAGTGTGTGAGAGTGATTGTGAGTGTGTGAGAGTGATTGTCAGTGTGTGAGAGTGATTGTGAGTGTGTGAGAGTGATTGTCAGTGTGAGAGAGTGATTGTCAGTGTGTGAGAGTGATTGTGAGTGTGTGAGAGTGATTGTGAGTGTGTGAGAGTGATTGTGAGTGTGTGAGAGTGATTGTCAGTGTGAGAGAGTGATTGTCAGTGTGTGAGAGTGATTGTGAGTGTGTGAGAGTGATTGTGAGTGTGTGAGAGTGATTGTGAGTGTGTGAGAGTGATTGTCAGTGTGTGAGAGTGATTGTGAGTGTGAGGGAGTGTGAGAGAGTGATTGTCAGTGTGAGAGAGTGATTGTGAGTGTGAGAGAGTGATTGTGAGTGTGTGAGAGTGATTGTGAGTGTGTGAGAGTGATTGTGAGTGTGTGAGAGTGATTGTGAGTGTGTGAGAGTGATTGTCAGTGTGAGAGAGTGATTGTGAGTGTGAGAGAGTGATTGTGAGTGTGAGAGAGTGATTGTCAGTGTGTGAGAGTGATTGTGAGTGTGAGGGAGTGTGAGAGAGTGATTGTGTGAGAGAGTGATTGTCAGAGTGAGAGAGTGATTGTCAGTGTGAGAGAGTGATTGTCAGTGTGAGAGAGTGATTGTCAGTGTGTGAGAGTGATTGTCAGTGTGTGAGAGTGATTGTGAGTGTGTGAGAGTGATTGTGAGTGTGTGAGAGTGATTGTCAGTGTGAGAGAGTGATTGTCAGTGTGAGAGAGTGATTGTCAGTGTGAGAGAGTGATTGTCAGTGTGTGAGAGTGATTGTGAGTGTGTGAGAGTGATTGTGAGTGTGTGAGAGTGATTGTTGTGAGACAGTGATTGTCAGTGTGAGAGAGTGATTGTCCGTGTGAGAGAGTGATTGTCCGTGTGTGAGAGTGATTGTGAGTGTGAGAGAGTGATTGTGTGTGAGAGTGATTGTCAGAGTGAGAGAGTGATTGTCAGAGTGAGAGAGTGATTGTGAGTGTGAGAGAGTGATTGTCAGAGTGAGAGAGTGATTGTGAGTGTGAGAGAGTGATTGTGAGTGTGTGAGAGTGATTGTCAGTGTGTGAGAGTGATTGTGAGTGTGAGAGAGTGATTGTGAGTGTGTGAGAGTGATTGTGAGTGTGTGAGAGTGATTGTGAGTGTGTGAGAGTGATTGTGAGTGTGTGAGAGTGATTGTGAGTGTGTGAGAGTGATTGTGAGTGTGTGAGAGTGATTGTGAGTGTGTGAGAGTGATTGTCAGTGTGAGAGAGTGATTGTCAGTGTGTGAGAGTGATTGTGAGTGTGTGAGAGTGATTGTGAGTGTGTGAGAGTGATTGTGAGTGTGTGAGAGTGATTGTCAGTGTGAGAGAGTGATTGTCAGTGTGTGAGAGTGATTGTCAGTGTGTGAGAGTGATTGTGAGTGTGTGAGAGTGATTGTGAGTGTGTGAGAGTGATTGTCAGTGTGAGAGAGTGATTGTCAGTGTGTGAGAGTGATTGTCAGTGTGTGAGAGTGATTGTCAGTGTGTGAGAGTGATTGTGAGTGTGTGAGAGTGATTGTCAGTGTGAGAGAGTGATTGTCAGTGTGTGAGAGTGATTGTGAGTGTGTGAGAGTGATTGTCAGTGTGTGAGAGTGATTGTCAGTGTGTGAGAGTGATTGTGAGTGTGAGGGAGTGTGAGAGAGTGATTGTCAGTGTGAGAGAGTGATTGTGAGTGTGAGAGAGTGATTGTGAGTGTGAGAGAGTGATTGTGAGTGTGAGAGAGTGATTGTGAGTGTGAGAGAGTGATTGTCAGTGTGTGAGAGTGATTGTCCGTGTGAGAGAGTGACTGTCAGTGTGAGAGAGTGATTGTGAGTGTGAGAGAGTGATTGTGAGTGTGTGAGAGTGATTGTGAGTGTGAGGGAGTGTGAGAGAGTGATTGTGTGAGAGAGTGATTGTCAGAGTGAGAGAGTGATTGTCAGTGTGAGAGAGTGATTGTCAGTGTGAGAGAGTGATTGTCAGTGTGTGAGAGTGATTGTGAGTGTGTGAGAGTGATTGTGAGTGTGTGAGAGTGATTGTGAGTGTGTGAGAGTGATTGTCAGTGTGAGAGAGTGATTGTCAGTGTGAGAGAGTGATTGTCAGTGTGAGAGAGTGATTGTCAGTGTGAGAGAGTGATTGTCAGTGTGTGAGAGTGATTGTGAGTGTGTGAGAGTGATTGTCAGTGTGTGAGAGTGATTGTCAGTGTGTGAGAGTGATTGTGAGTGTGTGAGAGTGATTGTCAGTGTGAGAGAGTGATTGTCAGTGTGAGAGAGTGATTGTCAGTGTGTGAGAGTGATTGTCAGTGTGTGAGAGTGATTGTGAGTGTGTGAGAGTGATTGTCAGTGTGTGAGAGTGATTGTCAGTGTGTGAGAGTGATTGTCAGTGTGTGAGAGTGATTGTCAGTGTGTGAGAGTGATTGTGAGTGTGAGAGAGTGATTGTCAGTGTGTGAGAGTGATTGTCAGTGTGAGAGAGTGATTGTCAGTGTGTGAGAGTGATTGTCAGTGTGTGAGAGTGATTGTGAGTGTGAGAGTGATTGTCAGTGTGTGAGAGTGATTGTCAGTGTGTGAGAGTGATTGTCAGTGTGAGAGAGTGATTGTCAGTGTGTGAGAGTGATTGTCAGTGTGTGAGAGTGATTGTCAGTGTGTGAGAGTGATTGTCAGTGTGTGAGAGTGATTGTCAGTGTGTGAGAGTGATTGTCAGTGTGTGAGAGTGATTGTCAGTGTGAGAGTGATTGTCAGTGTGAGAGAGTGATTGTCAGTGTGTGAGAGTGATTGTCAGTGTGTGAGAGTGATTGTCAGTGTGTGAGAGTGATTGTCAGTGTGTGAGAGTGATTGTCAGTGTGTGAGAGTGATTGTCAGTGTAAGAGAGTGATTGTCAGTGTGTGAGAGTGATTGTCAGTGTGAGAGAGTGATTGTCAGTGTGAGAGAGTGATTGTCAGTGTGAGAGAGTGATTGTCAGTGTGAGAGAGTGATTGTCAGTGTGTGAGAGTGATTGTCAGTGTGAGAGAGTGATTGTCAGTGTGAGAGAGTGATTGTCAGTGTGAGAGAGTGATTGTCAGTGTGAGAGAGTGATTGTCAGTGTGTGAGAGTGATTGTGAGTGTGTGAGAGTGATTGTCAGTGTGTGAGAGTGATTGTCAGTGTGTGAGAGTGATTGTCAGTGTGAGAGAGTGATTGTCAGTGTGAGAGAGTGATTGTCAGTGTGAGAGAGTGATTGTCAGTGTGAGAGAGTGATTGTCAGTGTGAGAGAGTGATTGTCAGTGTGTGAGAGTGATTGTCAGTGTGAGAGAGTGATTGTCAGTGTGAGAGAGTGATTGTCAGTGTGAGAGAGTGATTGTCAGTGTGAGAGAGTGATTGTCAGTGTGAGAGAGTGATTGTCAGTGTGTGAGAGTGATTGTCAGTGTGTGAGAGTGATTGTCAGTGTGAGAGTGTGATTGTCAGTGTGTGAGAGTGATTGTCAGTGTGAGAGAGTGATTGTCAGTGTGAGAGTGTGATTGTCAGTGTGTGAGAGTGATTGTCAGTGTGAGAGAGTGATTGTCAGTGTGAGAGAGTGATTGTGAGTGTGAGAGTGATTGTCAGTGTGTGAGAGTGATTGTGAGTGTGAGAGAGTGATTGTGAGTGTGAGAGAGTGATTGTCAGTGTGAGAGAGTGATTGTCAGTGTGTGAGAGTGATTGTCAGTGTGTGAGAGAGTGATTGTGAGTGTGAGAGAGTGATTGTCAGTGTGAGAGAGTGATTGTCAGTGTGAGAGAGTGATTGTCAGTGTGAGAGAGTGATTGTGAGTGTGAGAGAGTGATTGTCAGTGTGAGAGAGTGATTGTCAGTGTGAGAGAGTGATTGTGAGTGTGAGAGAGTGATTGTGAGTGTGTGAGTCAGTGATTGTCAGTGTGAGAGTGTGAGAGAGTGATTGTGAGTGTGAGAGAGTGATTGTCAGTGTGAGAGAGTGATTGTCAGTGTGAGAGAGTGATTGTCAGTGTGAGAGAGTGATTGTCAGTGTGAGAGAGTGATTGTCAGTGTGTGAGAGTGATTGTCAGTGTGAGAGAGTGATTGTCAGTGTGAGAGAGTGATTGTCAGTGTGAGAGAGTGATTGTCAGTGTGAGAGAGTGATTGTCAGTGTGAGAGAGTGATTGTCAGTGTGAGAGAGTGATTGTCAGTGTGAGAGAGTGATTGTCAGTGTGAGAGAGTGATTGTGAGTGTGAGAGAGTGATTGTCAGTGTGAGAGAGTGATTGTGAGTGTGAGAGAGTGATTGTCAGTGTGAGAGAGTGATTGTCCGTGTGAGAGAGTGATTGTGAGTGTGAGAGAGTGATTGTCAGTGTGAGAGAGTGATTGTCAGAGTGTGAGAGTGATTGTCAGTGTGTGAGAGTGATTGTGAGTGTGAGAGAGTGATTGTCAGTGTGAGAGAGTGATTGTCAGTGTGAGAGAGTGATTGTCAGTGTGAGAGAGTGATTGTCAGTGTGAGAGAGTGATTGTGAGTGTGAGAGAGTGATTGTCCGTGTGAGAGAGTGATTGTGAGTGTGAGAGAGTGATTGTCAGTGTGAGAGAGTGATTGTCAGTGTGAGAGAGTGATTGTCAGTGTGTGAGAGTGATTGTCAGTGTGTGAGAGTGATTGTCAGTGTGAGAGAGTGATTGTCAGTGTGTGAGAGTGATTGTCAGTGTGTGAGAGTGATTGTCAGTGTGAGAGAGTGATTGTCAGTGTGTGAGAGTGATTGTCAGTGTGTGAGAGTGATTGTCAGTGTGAGAGAGTGATTGTCAGTGTGAGAGAGTGATTGTCAGTGTGTGAGAGTGATTGTCAGTGTGTGAGAGTGATTGTCAGTGTGAGAGTGATTGTCAGTGTGAGAGAGTGATTGTCAGTGTGTGAGAGTGATTGTCAGTGTGTGAGAGTGATTGTCAGTGTGTGAGAGTGATTGTCAGTGTGTGAGAGTGATTGTCAGTGTGTGAGAGTGATTGTCAGTGTGAGAGAGTGATTGTCAGTGTGTGAGAGTGATTGTCAGTGTGTGAGAGTGATTGTCAGTGTGAGAGAGTGATTGTCAGTGTGTGAGAGTGATTGTCAGTGTGTGAGAGTGATTGTCAGTGTGTGAGAGTGATTGTCCGTGTGAGAGAGTGATTGTCAGTGTGAGAGAGTGATTGTCAGTGTGAGAGAGTGATTGTGAGTGTGAGAGAGTGATTGTCAGTGTGAGAGAGTGATTGTCAGTGTGAGAGAGTGATTGTGAGTGTGTGAGAGTGATTGTCCGTGTGAGAGAGTGATTGTCAGTGTGTGAGAGTGATTGTCAGTGTGTGAGAGTGATTGTCAGTGTGTGAGAGTGATTGTGAGTGTGTGAGAGTGATTGTGAGTGTGTGAGAGTGATTGTCAGTGTGTGAGAGTGATTGTGAGGGAGTGTGTGTACTCACCTAATTGTAATTGCAGGGGTCGAGTCCTAGGTCCTGGCCCCGCCTCTTCACTGGTTGCTACTAGGTCCTCTCTCTCCCTGCTCCATGAGCTTTATCATACCTCTTCTTAAAGCTATGTATGGCTCCTGCCTCCACTACATCACTTGCTAGGCTATTCCACTTCCTGACAACTCTATGACTGAAGAAATACTTCCTAACATCCCTTTGACTCATCTGAGTCTTCAACTTCCTATTGTGACCTCTTGTTTCTGTGTCCCATCTCTGGAACATCCTGTCTCTGTCCACCTTGTCTATTCCACGCAGTATTTTGTATGTCGTTATCATGTTTCCCCTGACCCTCCTGTCCTCCAGTGTCGTCAGGCCGATTTCCCTTAACCTTTCTTCATAGTACATTCCCCTGAGTTCTGGAACTAACCTTGTCGCAAACCTTTGCATTTTCTCTAGTTTCTTAACGTGTTTGACCAGGTGTGGGCTCCAAACTGGTGTTGCATACTCCAGTATGAGCCTAACATACCCGGTGTACAGTGTCTTGAACGTCCTTACTTAGGTATTGGAACGCTATTCTCAGGTTTGCTAGGCGCCCATATGCTGCAGCAGTTATCTGACTGATGTGTGCTTCCGGAGACGTGTTCGGTGTTATACTCACCCCAAGATCTTTCTCCTTGAGCGAAGTTTGCCACCGAGCCTATACTCTTGTTCTGTTCCAGGTGCTCCACCACTCTCCTCCTGATAATCTTCTCCATGACTTTGCATACTATACATGTCAGCGACACTAGTCTAAAGTTTAGTGCCTCTTTACTGTCTCCCTTTTTAAAAATGGGAACTACATATGCCGTCTCTCATACCTCAGGTAGTTGCCCAGTTTCTAGGGATGTGTTAAAGATTGTTGTTAGTGGCACACAGCATTTCTGCTCCCTCTCTAAGGATTCATGTTGTCTGGTCCCATTGCCTTCGAGGTATCAATGTCCCTTAGCAGCTTCTTCACCTCCTCCTCAGTTGTATGTATGTCATCCAACCCTTGGTGGTATATTCCTTGCTGGTGCCCTCCTCTGTCCTTTCTTCTCAGAGGCCTTCCTGTCTCCATTGTAAATACTCCCTTATATCTCATATTGATCTCCTCACATACCTCTTGATCGTTTCTTGTGAGTTCTCCACCTTCTTTCCTCAGCCTGATCACCTGGTCTTTGTTGTCTTCCTCCTAATGTGGCTATACAGCAGTTTTGGGTCAGACTTGACTTTCAGTGCTATGTCGCTTTTGTACTGTTGCTGGGCCTCCCTGCTTATATGTGCATATTCGTTTCTGGCTCTTCAACTAACCTCTTTATTTTCCTGGGTCCTTTGCCTTCTGTACCTCTTCCATTCTCTAGCACACTTAGTTTTTGCCTCCCTACACCTTCGGGTAAACCAAGGACTCACTTTGGTCTTCCCATTGTTTCTGTTGCCTTTGGGAACAAACCTTTCCTCTGCCTCCTTGCACTTTGTTGCTACATATTCCATCATCTCGTTTACTGACTTTCCTGCCAGTTCTCTGTCCCACTGAACCTCCTGCAGGAAGTTCTTCATACCTGTGTAGTCCCCACTTTTATTGTTTGGATTTTCCCATTCAATTCCTGTTACCTTCTCCACTTGTAACTCTACTATATAATCAAAACTCAGAACCACGTGATCGCTAGCTCCAAGGGGCCTCTCGTAAGTGATGTCCTCAACGTCTGAACTGCTCAGGGTGAACACAAGATCCAGTCTTGCTGGTTCATCCTCCCCTCTCACTCTGGTTGTGTCCCTGACATGTTGATGCATGAGGTTTTCCAGTACCACATCCATCAT
This sequence comes from Cherax quadricarinatus, assembly GCF_038502225.1. Taxonomy (NCBI): domain Eukaryota; kingdom Metazoa; phylum Arthropoda; class Malacostraca; order Decapoda; family Parastacidae; genus Cherax; species Cherax quadricarinatus. The sequence continues at coordinate 171,616 of NW_027195450.1, read as the reverse complement.
CTTGGCTCTCCATGTTTCGGGACCCACATGTGGCTCCAGATTTTCCCAGTTTATCTCTCGATCGCCCATAACCAGTAACTTCGCTCTGCTCGAGGGAGCTCTTCTTGCCACCTCAGCAAGTGTGTCCACCATTGCTCTGTTGCTCTCTTCATAATCCTCTCTTGGCCTCCTGCAGTTCTGTGGTGGGTTATACATCACTCCAATGGCTACTTTATGTTCCCCTGACTGAAGTGTACCTGCTATGTAGTCTCTTTCTCCAATCTCGTCCATGCCTTCCATTTCCCCTAATCTCCATCGTTTTTTTATGAGCAGTGCAACCCCTCCTCCCCCTCTACTCCTTCTATCTTTCCTCAGGATCTGATATCCCAGTGGGAAGATTGCATCTGTTATTGTCTCAGTGAGTTTTGTTTCTGTGACTGCAGTGATGTCTGGGGACTTCTCATTGATTCTTTCATGCCACTCCTCGTATTTATTTGTTATTCCATCTGCGTTCGTGTACCAAGTCTTCATGGTGGTCCTGGGAGAATATTGGGGTTGTGGGAGCAGAAGCCCTGGAGGGGGCCTATGGGGGTTTGCAGTGTGGGTGGGGTTTGTGATGGGGGTGAGGGCAGAGTGCCCATAGGGAGCTGCTGTAGGGGTGGGGTTTGTGATGTGGGGGCTGGTGGCAGAGGGAACTGTGTGTGGGTTTTGGTTCAGATTGTTCAGTTGCTTTGGGGTTGTCATGGTTGGAGTCCTTCTTTGGGTGTTTCTGTAGGTAGTGTTTGTCCTTCCACCTGAGTCTGGGTCCTGCTCATCTTCATCAATGCATCTCGTTCCTCCTTTAATCTTTGCACCCTCTCTCTCAGTATCATACTTTCTACTTGTGTTCTGTCATGATCGAGGCACACACTCCAGTACTCTGGTTTGTCCCTCAGTCATGCTTTCTCCTGCAGGATCCTGGTTCAAGCTGATTCTGCCTTGAAAATTACTTTGGCCGTTTCCTTTCCGTCGCAGACCACCCAATTCTCCGAAAATTTGTCACCAGGGTCATGTCTCCTTCACCTATTGCTTTCATGTTACCTTAAATTGCCTTCTTCTCCCCCTGGTTTCTTTCATTGTAGGTTTCCCCTTCGGCCTCTTGGAGCCCGTAGACAAACACTGACCTCTCCCTCTCCTCCTCTCACTCTGTCTCCCTTTGCATCCTCTGAGGTGTTTTTAGTTCCTTCCATCGAAACGTTCCTGCCTTCAATCCCTGCCCTTGCTGCAGCCCCTGTGCTCAGTGGACTGTCTTTCCTGCTCACCTGTTCCTTGCCACTACAGTTGTCTGTTGGAGTCTCTGCATGTGTCATAGCTCCTTCATTGTCTACAGGTCTCTCAACTGTGCACATCTTTTCCTGGATCCCTACAGACCCCTTGTCTGTGACTGGTATAGAAGTTCCTGATGTCGCGTCTGTGCTGTCATTTGTCTCTCTAGTCTGTTTCAGGTTGTTTAGTTCCTCATCTAAGCACTTTATCTTCTCTTCTGCTGCTAAGACTTGCAGTCCCCACTTCCTGCTCTCCTCAGCTATCCTCTCCTCCATTTTCTTCCCAAGCTCTGCGAGCTTCCTTCCCAACTCTTCCTTCATTTTTTCAGACCTAACTCCCAATCTTTCCTGACAGGTTCTACCCTACCAGGTTCGTCCACCATACTCCTGGGTCTCCACCCTCTTGGGTAACCCAACAAGGGTGTGAGGGAGTGTGTGTGTGTGTGTGTGTGTATGTGTGACGGAGTGAGTCTGTGTGTGTGTGTCTGAGGGAGTGTGTGTGTGTAAGGGATTGTGTATGTGTGTGTGTACTCAACTAGTTGAGGCTGCAGGGGTCGAGTCCAAGCTCTTGGCCCCGACTTTTCACTGATCGCTACTAGGTCACTCTCCCTGAACCGTGAGCTTTATCATACCTCATCTTAAAGCTATGTATGGATCCTGCCTCCACTACATCGCTTCCCATACTATTCCACTTACTGACTACTCTGTGGCTGAAGAAATACTTCCTAACATCCCTGTGATTCATTTGTGTGTGTGTGTGTGTGTGTGTGTGTGTGTGTGTGTGTGTGTGTGTGTGTGTGTGTGTGTGTGTGTGTGTGTGTGTGTGGGGGTGAGGGAGTTTGTTGAAGTAGTCAGCTTAGTAACAATGTTGAGGTAGTCAGCTTAGTAACAACGTTGAGGTACTCAGCTTAGTAACAATGTTGAGGTAGTCAGCTTAGTAATAGTGGTGAGGTAGTCAGCTTAGTGACAATGTTGAGGTAGTCAGCTTAGTAACAGTGGTGAGGTAGTCAGCTTAGTAACAATGTTGAGGTAGTCAGCTTAGTAACAATGTTGAGGTAGTCAGCTTAGTAATAGTGGTGAGGTAGTCAGCTTAGTGACAATGTTGAGGTAGTCAGCTTAGTAACAGTGGTGAGGTAGTCAGCTTAGTAACAATGTTGAGGTAGTCAGCTTAGTAACAATGCTGAGGTAGTCAGCTTAGTAACAATATTGAGGTAGTCAGCTTAGTAACAATGTTGAGGTAGTCAGCTTAGTAACAATATTGAGGTAGTCAGCTTAGTAACAATGTTGAGGTAGTCAGCTTAGTAACAATATTGAGGTAGTCAGCTTAGTAACAATGTTGAGGTAGTCAGCTTAGTAACAATGTTGAGGTAGTCAGCTTAGTAACAATGTTGAGGTAGTCAGCTTAGTAACAATGTTGAGGTAGTCAGCTTAGTAACAATATTGAGGTAGTCAGCTTAGTAACAATGTTGAGGTAGTCAGCTTAGTAACAATGTTGAGGTAGTCAGCTTAGTAACAATATTGAGGTAGTCAGCTTAGTAACAATGTTGAGGTAGTCAGCTTAGTAACAATGTTGAGGTAGTCAGCTTAGTAACAATGTCGAGGTAGTCAGCTTAGTAACAGTGGTGAGGTAGTCAGCTTAGTAACAGTGTTGAGGTAGTCAGCTTAGTAACAATGTTGAGGTAGTCAGCTTAGTAACAGTGGTGAGGTAGTCAGCTTAGTAACAGTGGTGAGGTAGTCAGCTTAGTAACAGTGTTGAGGTAGTCAGCTTAGTAACAGTGTTGAGGTAGTCAGCTTAGTAACAGTGGTGAGGTAGTCAGCTTAGTAACAATGTTGAGGTAGTCAGCTTAGTAACAATGTTGAGGTAGTCAGCTTAGTAACAGTGTTGAAGTAGTCAGCTTAGTAACAATGTTGAGGTAGTCAGCTTAGTAACAATGTTGAGGTAGTCAGCTTAGTAACAATGTTGAGGTAGTCAGCTTAGTAACAATATTGAGGTAGTCAGCTTAGTAACAATGTTGAGGTAGTCAGCTTAGTAACAATGTTGAGGTAGTCAGCTTAGTAACAATGTTGAGGTAGTCAGCTTAGTAACAATGTTGAGGTAGTCAGCTTAGTAACAATATTGAGGTAGTCAGCTTAGTAACAATGTTGAGGTAGTCAGCTTAGTAACAATATTGAGGTAGTCAGCTTAGTAACAATGTTGAGGTAGTCAGCTTAGTAACAATGTTGAGGTAGTCAGCTTAGTAACAATATTGAGGTAGTCAGCTTAGTAACAATGTTGAGGTAGTCAGCTTAGTAACAATGTTGAGGTAGTCAGCTTAGTAACAATGTTGAGGTAGTCAGCTTAGTAACAATATAGTCAGCTTAGTAACAATGAGTAACAATGTTGAGGTAGTCAGCTTAGTAACAATGTTGAGGTAGTCAGCTTAGTAACAATGTTGAGGTAGTCAGCTTAGTAACAATGTTGAGGTAGTCAGCTTAGTAACAATATTGAGGTAGTCAGCTTAGTAACAATGTTGAGGTAGTCAGCTTAGTAACAATGTTGAGGTAGTCAGCTTAGTAACAATGTTGAGGTAGTCAGCTTAGTAACAATGATGAGGTAGTCAGCTTAGTAACAATATTGAGGTAGTCAGCTTAGTAACAATGTTGAGGTAGTCAGCTTAGTAACAATGTTGAGGTAGTCAGCTTAGTAACAATATTGAGGTAGTCAGCTTAGTAACAATGTTGAGGTAGTCAGCTTAGTAACAATGTTGAGGTAGTCAGCTTAGTAACAATGTTGAGGTAGTCAGCTTAGTAACAATATTGAGGTAGTCAGCTTAGTAACAATGTTGAGGTAGTC